>NC_141776.1:1745735-1903529 GCF_051362555.1 Lingula anatina
AATATAGAATGATTTTGATCAAAACTTGGCATGACTTGCTACTCTTGTCTAATAATACAACACAATACAATGATTTTTGCGAGTGAACTGTTATAACACGAAGATGTGTGTACAAACATAAAATGACATTTCCATGACTTGAAGATTGAATTTTCTTGATTGTTAATTTGATATCAAACACTGATATATGTATTATTATCATGATAATGACTTTGAGAAATGCACAAAGTTATTTTCAATTTGATTCTTGAAGATTACTACTATTATGTAATATTATAATACTTATTATTAAAATCATTCACTATTTTATTTGAGTTTTGACATATTGATTTTAGTTATCTATAATATATTATGTAAAATGTAGTCATTATAATTAGTATATTTTATTTCAATTGTTAAGTATTTAATATTGATATTAAACATTTGTTAATCAATTAGAATGAATTATAATATGTTCTATTTTTTTTCAGATTCTGACGAATTTGTATATAATATTTACATAGATGACAGAATTGTCAGCTTATCTTTTAAATTTTTTGAGAATTTACGTAAACATTCAATATACATAAATGAATTGTATTTTAAACAGAAAAGAGAACCTAATTTTCAAATAAAATTTCCTTCTGAGGTGATAAACGAATCAATTTTACTGATGTTTTGTGGAAAGTTTAATTCTATAGATGAACAGTTGGACTTTGTAAAATTAATAGGTTCTGCTCATTATATGATGATATCAGAAGATTACATAGTTTATATGTTGCATCAAATACCATCAGGTATTGGTAAATGTATTATTCAAGCAATATATTATGCATGGAATGTCACTCATTTAGTCAAAGTTAGCATATTATTACTACGACGTTTAAATATTGCTGTTAAATATTATACTGAATTACTACTGAATAAGGATAAAGTTATATCATATAATAGATTTAGACGACGTATTATTAAGATAACAAGAAATGACAATAATTGTGTTCTTACAATAAATGTTATGACACAATGTCCTGTTTGTAAATACATTGAACATTGATGCATGGAACAAATTAATGTCAAGTATATTTTTAGTTCATTAAGATAATATGACGAGTTTATGATTAAATGATTTGCGAATTTTATGTTATTCAGTATATGCTTTGCTTTAAAAAAAAAATCAAAAAGGAGTGTATGTTGTAAAGTTTTAGAATTCGAGGACGAATTCTTTTGAAGAAAGGGTGTATGTTGTAAAGTTAATTACTTACCCTTACACTCATTACAATTAGTAATAAAAGGGAAATCAAATAGATGAAAAGTTAGAGTGATATTGAGTGCAAGTTAAGCTTAATCGAGTGTCAACAAGTGTAGAACATGTTTTTAGTGTCAGAAGAAGATGGAAAAGGTCCAAGGCAATAACATTTAATGTGATTGGTCAATTTCATAACAGATGTTAATTTTGATCAACTGTTTATCACATGATAACTAAGTTTTGGACATGATTCAAGTATGAGTAATGCAAATAGTATTTTGGATGAGTTTAGTTGAAAACAAGGTTCTTAGACATTACCTAATAAGGGAATGTACTATGGTAAAGTAAACATGACAATGGAAAGTTTCTGGAAATCACGCCATAAACAATAAAAAGAACATGATTACACGCGTGATCAGTACGGAAAATTAGAGTATAAATATGGGTAAAATTGTATGAAAATTAAGTGGTGAATAAATGATTGAAGACTCCAGAACCTCGTCGGCGTTATAATATCTGTAAGAAACAAATAGATGTGGCTAAGGTAAAGGAAAAGATATTCATACTTTTTGTCCTGTAGCAGACCTTGGTCCAAAAGCACCAATAAAAAAAGAAGCTTTATTTACACCCAAGAATGCTTGTTGCTATAGTTACAGGTAGAACCTGATTTTTGGCCAATTTATTTTTAAATCGGGAGAGTTGAAAACCTTGTAATTGGTAGGTATTGAAGCCTTACTCTTAAAACATTAAACCAAATACATTATTTTCAAAATCTGATTCATATAGAACGTAGTTTTAACTTTTTTGCCGTACTTTCAGAATTTTTAATTAAATGATCGAAATGTTGTTAAAGTTAACATTTTTTTTTTATTTCTGAAAGAGTTCCAGAAGTGGTGCTTTGTAAAGTTTTAGATTCCTAATACGTGGATCAAAATAAGATTTGATTATTCATAGCAAGAAGAGCAAATCCTCTATCGTTTTATCAACTATGTTCATTTATCCATTTAGGAGGCCAGATTGAAATTTCTCAATATTTCCAATTTTCGTATATATTTTATAGTGCCTGACTCAAATCAATTAAAAAATTTAATATGTTATTGGTCATGAGGGTAGTTTTGAGGAGGTTGATGTTTTAAATTTGTAAAAATGGTGTGAAATATTGGTATCTTCACAGGTACTTTGTATTTTGACAACCATATGTCTTGTTATTTTTGGTATCTGGAAAAATAAATAATAATAATATTTATTTATAGTCTTAACTCCAACATATGTTCAATAGACTTTACAGAATATATAAAATTCACAATTAAAAGAAAAAAAGATACTAATGGTCATAAAATGAAAGAAGGAAAATGATAGAAGAAAAATTGTTAAAGTTATAAAATAGATATATAAAATGGTTTAGAGGTGAAAATTAAAACTATGAACTAAGAAACAATTCTTACAAGAATTCAAAAATAATATTGCATAAAAAGGTAGGTTTTAAGTTCCTTTTTAAAATGTCCAGGGTCTACAATTTGTCTATGGTTGATGGGTAAATTATTCCATTCTCTAGGTGCTGTAATTTTAAAAGCCTTGTCACCGTATGACACCATGCAATCTTGCCTTACACGCCTTAAAAAGAAGGTACTCACCTGATCTAAGATTTCTTGCTGATGTATAATGTGAAACAAGCTCATTTGAATAAAAGGGTGCAAGTTAATAAAATGCTGCATGTGCAAACGTTAAAAGTGCAACTTCATTAAAACAGGGGCGATTATAATTATTATTATTATTATTATTATTATTATTATTATCATTATTATTATTATTATTTATTTATTTATTTATTTTATTTATTTTTTATTTTTTTAGTGCTGTCAGTAGGAGAACAGATATGCTCTGTATATGAGCACTATCTAAAACAGTTTACAATTGTACGGTCATCAATTATTATTATATAATTATGTTTTAACTTTATTTCCATTTATTATAGAGACAAACGCTTCACAAATAGCAGTGTCATAGCATTATTTTTACTTCAGCTTATTTATTTCCTTATGAAGGGGGGCATCCTTCTTTCAGTTTTCATTGGATTATTAATGAAAGTTTATTTATTTATTTACCTATTTATTGACCTATTTATTGTTTGTTTGTTTGTTGCTTGCAAATATAGCAATCAAGTATTTGCGATGTCAATGAATTCCACTTCCTTTCTTGACATCTATGCAATCACAACGCAATATTTACGTAGACGGAAGTATAATTATAGCTTCAAACTAGACAAAAGTTGAGTCGTGCCATAAAATGAAAAAGACATTACACAATTACACATAATGTAGTTATATTTGATTGTGTAGCTAATCAATATATTACAGGTACTTTCATTCTTGGGATATCAAAATTACAAATATTGACATTTTATGCGTTTGACACCACTAAAATTCCAAAATCATATTATTTGTAATATATCTATGTTGTTACATATTTTATAATCCCACCATTCAATGCGCGATGCTTGTTATCATGAGACTGATGCTATTGCTGATACATTGATGAGTAGTACTCAGCCTCATAAGATAAAACACGCTGAGGGGGATAACGGTGTAACTGAATGCTGAGTGAGGTTTAGCTTCAATTTTGTGTAAAAAGTGAAAAGGTAAATCTTATTATTATTATCGATATACTGCACAGATCAATTGACTTAGCTATTTTTTGAAATGTTTAATGTTGAAAAATGTTAAGCATAATATGATAAAACATGATTTTATAAAATGTGCATCAGTGTATTTTTTGTCTTTTTCTTCTTCTTCTTATTATTATTATTAAATAGTATTCCATGAACAAAGTATTCTTCACGTGAAAATTTACAGCAAACAAAAAGATTCTGATCGAAAAGCCTTGAGATCCCACGGCAGAGTTTAAGTTTCATCTTTTCTGTCAGGTTTACAGAATGATAACATATCTTATATAAGCTACCAAGCTGAGCAGGATGTTATCGTAACCAGCACTTGATACTATGTTAAATTACATTGGACGCTCTGTAAAAATGATGAACCACGCACACGCACAGTTAACTGCAACGATGTTGCCATGAGCATTCGGTTGCAAATTGCAATGCACCTGAAAAAAGATAATATATTGTCATATCGCATTGTTTACGTGCCTCGTAATCTGTGATATTTTCAAGAAAGCGAGCCCGATTTAGTTTAAATATTGTCACCTGTATGATGATGTTGAAATCTGAATATCTTATTCTATTCCAGCATAGAAGTGCTATAAAAGAGTACTATATCGAACATCAACCAATCAATGATGGGATTGTTGTTCTGCCCGAGTCTTGTACTGGCCTTGATAGCGTGCGTCTTTCTCAGTCAAACTCATCTGAGTCTAACATGTAAGTGTATAGATACCAGCTTGACATCCAAGCCCTTACGGAACTTTCCTATAGGATCCTATAGGGCACCTTCCCATAAGATTTCCTATAGGATATTATAAGATTTCCTTATAGGGTTCTATAAGATTTCCTATAGGATCCTATAGGAAAATGGGACAATTTCCTATAGGAAATTATATAGGAAATCTTATAGGAAATCCTATAGGAAATCCTAAATTTTCGTAAGAGAGTTCATGTACAGTAGCATGTTTGCAATTCTGAGATACAATGTCAATTTTCGTTTCAGCATTTTGGTCTCAACATTGCTTGTTTGCAACAATCATATGCCTGTTTTTATGGATCTTTTCAATTCTAAGTCATTCCCACCTTCCTGCGGAGAATGCAATCCAAGCTGCGGTATATCCGCCTCTTGTAGTTAAGAATCCACAATAACCATCACTGCCATATGACTAGGTATTTTCCTTACTTCAATCTTAATATACTGAGTGCTAAGCGAGGAGACAGCCGATATTATTATTATAATGGCCTTTGGTATGACCAGGCCATGGTGTGGACAGTTTAAACCTGTAAATCATTTAGACGTGGTCCAGGCGTTCAAGGCGTTATAGTGTAAAAACGATAAGATATGCATGATTTATCTATTCAAATTGTTTGAATTTCAAAAAGTAATTAAACTATATGTGTGAAATATTAGAGCATGCCTGATATTTAAATTGCCTTATAACATCTATTTTCAGTCGGATGCGAGTCTAACAGTTGCTATAATGGTGGGTTTTGTGACGATAAACCTGACGATCAGTCTGGCTTTCATTGCATTTGCTTTGATAAGCATTTCGGAGAGAGATGCGAATTGCGTAAGCAATGCCCTTGTGACGTTTACTAGCCTCCTTTGTCGATAACAGGGAGTAGTGATGTATAGCAAAATATTAGAAAACAAGTTTACTTTTGCAACGATTGATGGCAACATATATGTTTCATTTGACATTTTGTACAAAATGAATTCCATAAATATCAGTTACCCTGATTAGTAACCTGTGCAATGCTTAAAATATAAAAACTGAAATATCTAAACTGAAATAGCATGCGTAGCATTTTATAAACCTTAATTGTAATATCCTCATTTCAGGTAATTGCAAATGGGGTTACTGCTTCAATGGTGCAACGTGTGCAACAAATACTACAAATTCGAAACAGTTGTGTATTTGTCCCGAGGGTTGTAATGGAAAAATGTGCGAAATAGGTAAACCGTGCCTTTCTAATACTGCATGCATTCTGTATCTGAGTATTTAAGGATAACAATTAATAGCACTAAGTTGTGAAGCATGCAGCAAAAGAAATTACAAAACAAATTTACCAGCGCAAAATTGATGCCAGAAGATAGTAACAAGAACCAGTAATAGTAACTTCTATAGACTGATATTAAGCCATATGGCTCTAGATCTCTGTTTGTTAATTACAATACAACTAACATATTCAGGTGATAAGGTGGACGTTATGAAAATGCGTCATGAAATGACGTCCATTAAGGTGGTTTAAAAGTTTAATTTTTTATTTTTGCAGGCAAGTGTCAAGGTACATTTTTTTATTTGTTTTCAGCACAATGTGGGGAAAACGCCCACTGCCAATACAAGCCGCATAAAATTCCATTGCCTGGGAAAAATGACAGCTGCAATGCATTAAATCATGAAGGTTGTGTTTGCAACGAGGGTTACAGCGGGGATGGAATCAACTGCACTAGTAAGTCTTAGGCCGTATTCAGAACAGTGGACTAACTAGTATACCGGTCAAATGTGGCCGACCCACTTAAATATTTCCCCTTAATCTACTCAGTGTCTATTAGTGGATTGGACGGTTGCGTTATTTGACGCCTAGACTATAGTTAGTCGACTCTTCTGATTGAACAGTTATTTTGGTATAGCAGAAGTTAGCTGAAATCATAACCTGGCAACCGTTTCACAAAAAAACTTAAGTCGGTTTCCCTGACTAAGAGCTTGGTTACCAACGTAATTAAGTCGTTACGTCACTAAGTCCCGTTTCACAAAGAATCTGCTTACGTCGTTTTTTTCTTAGCTGCTAGTCGACGATGTCTAGCCTCCTCGGGAGGAGCCTTAAGTCGGCAAGCTCAACTAAAACTCGGTAAATGATAGCATAAACAACAAAAATTTGGAAAGAACATACCTCCTTCAAGATATTGTGTTATGATATCCTTGAATTAAAAATTGAAATTAAAAATAAAATGCCACTTCACCCAGCCGATCGCGTGTTTGTTCATGTTTTTGACCACTAGACGTCCTTCAGCAGTGTTCCACGACAAGCTAATGTTTAACTGTTACTTTGAACTTTTATCGAAGTTAAACTAATCAATAAAGTTCAAAAACAAACTTTGTTTGTGTTTTGGCTGATTTTTATTGTTGATAAACGATCGTTCCCGGTCGAAAGAGGCCATGAAGCGTCATGTCTTGTAAAACTTTTGGAATTTTACACCTCCTTTTCTTGAAGAGTTTCTCGTGCGCGTCGACTACGGTAAGCACACCAAGCTACGACTTTAGATTCTTTGTGAAATACTCCTAGTCGACTGCGGCGTAGTCGACCTAGATCGGCCGTTCAGCTCGAGCTAGTGAACTACGGATTTAAGATTCTTTGTGAAACGGGGGCCTGAAATAACTTAGAATCGACTCCCCCCCCCCTCGTGGACAGCCCAATCTACTGTTTCACAAAAAAACCCAAGGACTCATGCACACCCCTAGTGATAAGTCTACCAAATTCCTAAAGTTAAATCTTTCTCACTCTAATGATCCAGGAGGAAAAAGCAAAAATTACGACGCAGAAAAAGAAAAAAAATAATAATATCAATCACCCCCGGTGTTACTAAAACCCCGTAATGCTCATGTACATGCTTGATAAAAGATATTCTAATTACCAATGTTTGAATTTTCTCAGCCTGTTAGTCTAGGAGACGAAGGAAAAACACAAGGTATTACAAGAAGGATTAACCGCACCCAGGGACAGCCCAACCCCCTGTTGCAGTAAATTTCTGTGCAGGGATGCCCATGCACACAATTTAAGCTATCAAAAACACAATGTAAATATAATTAAGAATCGCCACCCACACTGACAAATCAAATCCCAGCTGTACTAAAATCCCCATGTGCGAAACTCAGGTCTAATTATTCCCAAAGTTTAAACTTCCTCACCTCACACTTATGGTCAAGGGGGAGTTAGCTGAAATTTCAAGTTAGAAAGAATTTGTTATCATTCAACTCCCAGGGACATGCCGCCACACAATCCACTATGAAATTCCAAAGTAACCATGCACATGATTCATTAAACAATATTAAAGTCTATCAATACCGAAATTATCTCACTCTTGTGCTACAAGAGGGGATGGCACAAATTACAGTGTAAAAGGAATTGAGAATCAGAAGCAACGTCTTTTGTCTAAAAGGTGCGGGCATAACAAGCAATCAATTTTGTCAAGTGCAACGTTGTTTTGTCACCGATAACCATACATATATTACATATTACTGAATGCGCAATGTGCTCAAATAAAAACGGAGGCAAGGTGTCCATAAAATATATTTCTTTTCTTTCAGAATCGGCGGAATAAACAACCAGAAAATGAAATACCAAAAATTGCAGGAGAGGATACACAGTTATTTGATTAAATTAACACCCATGTTTATTAAAAATATTAATTTGGACATTCATTGAAAATTCTGTATGAATTAAGTATATCAATTGAAAATAGATATATGGGCATTGCATTTGGTTCTTTTTTCATTTTCTCATCTCATTTTATTCTCATTAACTGGGTAATGCAAATAAAATATCACAGAGAGGCCTCTTTGTTGCAATATTTTGGCTGTTATTCCATAACGCGCGCACACACACACACGCACATAGAAGAGAAAGAGAGAGAGAGAGGGAGGGACAAAAAACTGACAGCTAGATCGCTGCCACGGAAAAAGGTTATCATAAATTTGATTCAACTGAGCAATTCAAATATAATGTCGCAATCTGGTTATAGACCTTCATAAACTCTGGTTGAATGTTTTAGGTTACCTGTTACAAATTCGTCCACATCCAGCAGTTTAGGTGGTGGACAGACTAAACACATATGTGTGTGTGTGAGAGAGAGAGAGAGAGAGAGAGAGAGAGACTGAATTTCATCAGAAATAATCATGGCAACAATTGGGTCAGTTCGTTGGGAATCATTGTAATAAAAAAGACCAAAAACAAAAGTTTGCAATAGTTGCCTTTACTGCTTTACCCAACACTAATATTTGTCAAGCTGCATGAGTGTTTATGGAAGTCCCGACCTGTATGGAAATTTTCTAGGTCAAATATAAAACTACACTGATGTACCGGTACTTGCAGTATATTATAATCAGTAGTGAGGAGAGTTTGCATTTCCTGAGCTGACATCAACGAGGAAAAACGAAGTAATTTCTATGTTAACTGAGAAATATTGTAATCAGTGCAGTTCTGTAACTTGGTGGTGATCTTATCCACTGCGTACACCGATCGTTGCTAAATAGCCAGTGGAATGTATCTCAGCCAGGGGCGGACGGAAACTGTCTTCTGGGTCAGATTTTTTCCAAATTTATATTAACGGGCATCTAACTTTTTTGCTGTTGCAAGAAGGTCAAAAATCTTAGATGGAACAATAAAAATAATTTGGAAGACTCTCAGAAAATATATCTGAATCCTCCCCTGACAGTGTTTCCGGTGGAGTGGAATGCTTCCTCTGTAATATGTTTAGTTTAAGCTTGGTCAGGAATCCAATTAACCTTTAAATACCAAATACTGATTAATAAAGGAGATGGTTGCCTGATAGCACACTTTTAACAACCGCCTTTAGAATTTTAAGAGATGGATAGTGAAGGTGTGAGAATAGACACTCTCCATTTGTTGAAACTATTTCGTACATTCAACCAAATATAGTGAAAATTTTGTTTCAAGTAATTCAACCATATATATATACAGACTACAGACTATCAAGAAAATTTACTTGAAAGCCGTTGCCATTGTACAGGCTTGCTAATGGACGCTCTTCGGTCCTGCAGGTATGTTTTCTGAGACAAATGGATTATATGCATTTCTGCTAAACGAAAAACAGCGAGTATTCACAGAATCTGCAAATGACTAGTAAAGTTTTTTTTTTTTTAAATAATATTCGGTTATTTTAATACCTTGAAAGATGAGCAGTATCACGACTTGATGGGTTTTCATATGTGTCATGATAATCACAAGGTAAACTGTGACACTGGCGATGTATTCTAATTGTCTGAAAAGGACAACTGTCTGTATGAAAAAATGTAGGTGACCATTGTCAAGGAAAATATTTCAGCAGACCTTGGTCCAAAAACACCAAAACCAGTTTTTTTACACCCATCAATGCTTGTTGCTATGGCCGCAGGCTAAACCTGACTTTCGGCCAAATATTGGTTTTATATCAGAGGAGTTTGAAACCTTGCAATTTTTTTTTTTTTTTTTTTTTTTTTTTTTTTTTTTTTTTTTTTTTTTTTTTTTGTACATCAAATGATACATGTAGCATTGAAGACAGTTATGGTATTCCCATTAGCGTGGATGATGTTAAACCTGTATGATGCCACTTTGTTATGAATAGTTTATTTTATTTTATTTCAGCAAAAAAGTGCTATAAAAGAGTACTGTATCTAACATCAACCAATCAGTGACGTGATTGTTGTTCTGCCCGAGCCTTGTTCTGGCCTTGATGACGTGCATCTTTCTCAGTCAAACTCAGCTGAGTCAATCTAGTACCGGTAAGTGTATAGAGACCAGCGTGACATACATCTACATGTAAAATTGCAAGTTTACAATTCTGATGTACTGTACAGTATCGACTTTCGTCTCTCATTTTAGTGACAAAGTGACAAAGAAATTACAAAGCAATTTATCAGCGCAAATACTGATACCAGGAGATATGTTAAATTGACCTCTATAGACTGATATTTCTTCCTGTTATCTCTATTTGTAAATTTTAATAAAACTAACAAACCCAAGTGATTAGGTGGACCTTTTATAAACAAGGAATTGATAATGCCCGTTAAGGTGGTATTAAATTTGAAGTATTCTGTCTCGGGTGAGTGCCAACGTACACAATTCTATTTATTTTCCCTACTGTTTAGTGACAAAAGTCAGAGATCACGTTTTCCCGCCCGTCTGAGAGCCGGTACGTCCGTGCATTGATGATTTCTGCTACCTTTTCTTAGACTATTAGGGTTGGTAAGTTCGGGCATTTCGGGCAATTCGGAATTTTCGGAATTTTCACTTAACAGATTGGGCTGCTACTTCATCAATATCCAATTTTAAAATCTCGCTCTAATGGTCTAGCAGGAGTTGGCAAAAATTGCAGCGTGAAAATTAAGATTGAACCCATCCCCATTGTAATGCATTCTACAATTTTCTACTTGGCCATTAGAATCAGAGAGATGAAACTTAGGGAAACGATAGACCTATCATCAGGGACGTGCGTTAGGGCTTTGGGATTTAAGTGTGCCTATTGATAGGCCTGTCCCCGGGGATGGATAATTATAATTTCCTGGATTGTAAATTGAGCTATTTCCCTTAGAACTATAGTGAAAAAGTTGAAGCTTTTGGGATTGAATGCGCCAGATAATTTGCTTCCTATCTGAAGGAACCGATAGCCAATTCACAAAGATATTTTAAAGTGAATAAAAGATGGGCTAAATAAAGAGTCAAAGCAAAAGTGAACGACAATCTAGCCAACCGTTATATATTATCTTTATCTCTAGCTATAGTTTTATTTAGGTGTACATGAAATATATTTCTTTTCTTTCAGACGTGACGGGATAAACCCCGGGATATGCAATAGGGGATCTACCTTTATTTGATTATATTAAAAACCAAAATTATAATAAATATTCATTTGGACATTCATTGAAAATTCTCAATTAAGCATATGTATTGAAAATAAAATATTTTGGGCATTGCATCTTATTATTTTTATTGCTCCGCAATTTTTACATCTCTTTTGTTTTACCATTTATGATTCTTAACATAGAACCCTTGTCGTTTTTAGCACGACAAAACGATATGGTCAATGGATTATTTTTAATTTTTTTTTTTTTAATATTTCATTAACAAATACCACATTGCATTGTATCCAAACTGTGGTGCAAGTGCAGTTGTGAGCAAACTCTCTGCTTGACTACATTACAACATATTTCATGATTTTAAGGCTCAAGATTATTGGCCCTATATCTTGCAATGGTGAAACGTCCTTTTAAGAAACTTTCGGTGCATATGGTGATCCAGATCAAAATTATATAAAAAAGTTTAAGTAGTCCCTGGCCTAACCTGAAATTTCATCAAAGTTGTTACTTGTATCTCTTGCAAAACTATATGTAGTATACATGCACTAGTTGAAAAGTGCCTTGTGTCTTGTTCACATGATCTGCCTTGATATTTGTGTCATAATTTTATTGATTTGCATTCCCTGATGATGAAACCCATATTTATTCATTCATTCATCCTTTCATTTTTTCCATGTTTACGAACATTTTTATTTCAAATATACAACATTGGTCAAAAAGGTTGTCCCACCTCTAATTCTATGTGCTTTTGTTTAAAAGACGCCACCAGATAGTACCAAATTTACACACAAATAGCATGGGGATGTGCTTGTTAAAGGTCACGTGTCAAAACATCGTGTATGTCTATTGCGTACTGCAATTATCCCCTGCATCGGACGCCATTTTATGTCATCTTTTAGTTTTTTTACAGCAAGGGATGATATGTTGTCTTCAAATCCAGCGCCAAATGGAAGTCATCATTGTGATTATAAGGCAAACTGTTGTAAAGCAAATGGCTTACACTTTCAATAATTACAGATAACAATTAAAACGGAATCAAATGTGTAAAAGGATAGCTATAAAGTATAATGATGATAACTATGGGTGTGCTAGCGACGATGCCTACAAAGGGAGGGATTAACGTGCTACAGTAAGAATTCTTTATTTATAAATGTACTTTGGAATTAAGGAGCATCACACAAAAAATATTTTTAGTTAATTGTGAGAGATAATTTATAATATTATGTAGCACAATTGGTGATGAAAACTTCTACTCGAAGTATCAGAAGATATTTGTCTTTAGTGCTACTTTCCTTAATAAGGTCTAAAGGTGATGTTTAACTGAACCATGTCACTCAATGAACCAAATGTTTCACTCTTCAATATTTCAATCCCCTTGTATTTTTTTCAGTTGAGTGCGACTCTAGAAAATGTTTCGACCGCGGGACCTGCGTACTGGACAGATATGGCCTGTTTTGCTTCCGGTGTCAATGTCCCGAAGGTTTTTAAGGACTGAGATGCAGCGTGGGTGAGTTCTCTCCCCTCCAGATTGCACATTTACCTGTAGTCAACCAGTGTTCCGTTATTATAATGCAAGAGTAGCTTATATGGTCCGAGATCAGGTGCCTCTCTGTGTAATTGTGATACTGCAAGTGCCAAATTCTAGTGATTAAATTTAGCCATTGGCTAAATAATTCCAATATGTAGCCAAATAATATAATAACGCCCGTTAAGTTGATTTGAAAGTGAGAAGTACACAATCGTTTGTATATATATATATATATATATATATATATATATATATATATATATATATATATATATATATATATATATATATATAAGAAAAATAGAACAGTAGCAGTCTGTCCGCAGATCTGGCATATCAATGCGTAAGCGGTGATCATTACAAAAACACCTACGCGCTTGCACAAAATAGTCCGCAACGTGTGTTTCGCGCCATGTTTTCAAAAATCCGTAGTTGTTATGTAAATCCACGAAGCTCTGTAAACAACTCATTATTTCGCTTAAAACTTTCAAGGAATAAAATTTAGAACTTGATGTAAGCGCGCAATATAAAATGAACATTTTAATTTCGACGAAAACCTTGTATCAGATGTCTAAAAATAGCACACGCATTTTTCTCAAGCAGATCGTCTAATTTTGTACCCTAAAATGAAATGATTGTAGAAAAAATGGACAAACTTACTTTATTGATATTGATATAATTTATGCAACTATATATGCTGGAATTGAGCCAAAAAGAATAAAAAATTTGTACAACCGTCCTTTTTTGTGAAATCCCTATTTTAGTGCGAAGTATGTAGGTCAGTCACTGTCATAGTGAGAGTTGTTATGGAAAATAATACGTGAAAAAACGCCATCGGTGCTGCAGATCGACCATATCGCTGCCATAACATGGTTTTAGAATGGAAAAAAATCTGCCGTTTGCCTCAAGTTACATAGTTTTGGGTTTGCAGACTAAAAGATGAGTCTTTTTTTTTTTGCATTCACTAAGTTTCATATAAGCGCCGAAATGTATAGAAATGATTTTGGAGTAAACTCCCTTCGCATAGTTTAGATGCACTTGTTGACGTTCAGTACCAGTGAAATGTTATATTTTGTTGCAAAGTTAGTTGTACTTTGTGTAGGCCTACTAGCATACCTTTATCCGTTCTATTTCCTTTATGGAGTTGGAATCTAGACCTTTTCGAAATAGGGTGTGTGTGTCTATACACACCTGTTAACTAGCACATTGCGCAATCAGCATTACAGGTGTACTAATTTTAAGGTTTTTCCTGGGCAGGTTTCAAAGTTGTTTTATATTATAAGTTTTAATATTGTGATTTTTTAAACAAATTATCTCAATTTATCTGAAATTGTTGGTAGTAAAAAAAGTCTTCAAATTTAACAAGTTAAAAAAATCGTTTGTCAAGGCAGAGACACACATTTATGACCTATGCATTGTGCTTTTTCAGTTTTAGTGAAGGTTGACAGCATACCTACCCCTGCCTTAGCTATCGCATGAGAATGGACTTGATGGCATGGAATGATGAAAAGATACCAGTTAGACAAAGCAGAAAGTAATTAAGTGTTTATATATAAAAAAGCAAATACTTCATTATTTTTTTAACTAGCCTAATTGCTAGTAGGACCAAGGAATTATTAATACTATAGAGTATAGTAAGAAATTACTTTGATAAACAACTGGTGTGAGACTGACAATGAGGTGATTTTTTTTTTCTATGGATTTTTCATTAAATTTCAGTTTTTATCTGCTTTGTATAAATTTCTTGTTTCTACATACATGTATGATTTTATCATTATATTATATTTATTTTTAACAGATTCCCGAATTTCATATCAGCTGACAATAAGGGAAGAGGTGTTCTAGTCAAGACAAGGGAAAATGTATTTCCATACGATTTTGTGTGATGGTGCTGTGCTGTTGATGCAGGTGTGACTGAACAAGAGATGGTGTTTTGTAGAGTCTTGGATATTGTTTACCCTAGAAACCTTTCTCATAGCAGACAAGTTCTGGAACAATACTTTCTTCAAGTATTAAACAGGATGGGCTTTGACCCAAAAGACTTCCACTAAGAGTGGCCTGCCTTTAAAGAGCACATAGGTGGCATGTTTATAGTGAATAAAAGTAAAGATATGTGTATGGATTTGTTTCAAGGCTAGGAGACCAGACAAAGATTAGAATACATGCAATAATGCTAATTGAAATTGCCTTGTTCACCCTGTCCACTTCTCAGGTGGACCGTGGAGAGAGGATACAGTGCTCTCAAAAGAATCAAATCTGACTGAAGGTCAAGTTTGGGGAATATTATGCTTAAGTTAACCAAATTTTGACAGCAGTTTTATAGGGGCCAAGTTTTGATGATCATTTAGTGAAGGAATCTATCAACCACTGGGTGGCAGGGTGACACTCTGGGAAAACGGCCCAATTTTGAACTTGAAAATTGATTTAGTTTTCTGATTGTCATATCCAGCATTCTAAGGATTCTAAGGAAATTAAAAAATTGAAACATACTCGTATACTGAAGTTTTCTTTTTTATTTTTAATGCATTCTACTTTGTTATGTATTTAATTACAAATTATATTCAAGAATTTTAAGCCGGGGATGATCTTAATGTATGTCAGTTTTGGCTTAAGTAATATTCATAACTTGCTGGGGCAGGTGCTTCTCCTGCCCTCAGAATAGAGTCAATAGACAGATCAAGTTGGCCAACGAGTTTATTGGAACCTAGTTACCTGCTTTAATTTTAAAGGCAAAAAGCTTCCAAAAACTTTTAAAAAGTCCAGTGCATGTTCATGAGGCTGAATGAACATTTCCCAGGAACAGTGCTTTAAGGACATAAATTTTAAATGTTTACTTAGTTTTGTTTATCACACAGATTTCAATATTTTGCACTTTTAAAAACAGAAATGTAAATTTAAAATAGATTAGGGATATTTTTTTTTAAATTATATGTAAGAGACAAAAATAGTACTGGTACCTAGAAATAAATCTTGAGCAGTAAAATAAGAGAACAAGGCAGATCTTAATATAATGATTAAACCGGTGTTGAACGATTTTTTTATCAAAACCCTTTCAGGCTTTAAAAAGTACAACCTGGTCATAGGCCAGTACTTCTTTGTAAATATTTATTCAATTAAAAAATCTTGTTTTATTCATAACTAGTTCTAGCAATATCTTTTTATATTGGTCAAAATTCACACTGGATTTCTTGTGGATTGGATCGTAACTATAATACCATTTTTGATGTTTTAAGAATGAAGTATATAACTCTTGGAATATTTCTGATTTTAGATGTACTGCACATGTTCGTATTTTAATTTTATAATGACTTGTTTGCTCTTATATTCAGAATATTTAAGAAAACTTGTAGTCTTGCTAAGTCGGGTCAGTGCTGCAGGTTGGTCACGTGACGCTATAAATTATGATGAAAATGGGGTTCCATTTTTGTCGTCGTTTTGGAGATGCACTAATTTCCCCTCATAAAATGGGTAAAATTTGTAGGAGACATACCTTATGATATATCATTTGAAAGTTTATGATTTCGTCTTTCTGGAGAATGTAAATGTTTGAAAATATTTCGCTTTTCCTGCGATACATAATCATAGTAACCTACAATGTACTGCACTTGAAAAAATCGGTTTTGCCAACTTTTACACCGACTTCACGGGATTATGAACACTTTGCCAACCAGATGGGAGCCGAACGCAACATATATTTCATAACAACACGAAGCCCACTTGTTTAGCTTTTAGAATTTATATAAAACGCTGGTGATATAAGCATTATAGCAATTTTGTTATAATTTAAACGCCCCAATGTTATACGCTTCAAAAATGCAAGTGCTTGGCGTCGCGTTCACCTCGCGCTTAAAAAAATGGACAAAGCTGAATTCACAAAATATATATACTACCAGAAAGCCAGTTTAACCAGCTTTCATGATTAAGTTTTTAAAAATTTGTACAATTTAAACTTCTTATAGAAATCTTTAAATAGAAAATGTCGGACACCTGAAACGGGTCACCATTTGCAATCACCCTCGTGGATAAATCTTCCCTTTTATCGTTCTGAATCTATTTTTTATGACAACTAACCTTAAAATTCCGAATCCTTAGATATTCCCGCTTCTTTTTATGTATCTATTGTTTAATCACACCAACTTTTGACAAAAATACACATGAAAATACGAAGAGCTCAAAAGTCGTCCATTTTCACTCGATTTTGTTGAAAGTAGTGGGAAAATGGCCGTCGCTTCAGCCAGTGTGCACGCGCAGCTCGAAATCTGCGGACAGACTGTTGTTTATTTTGCTTGTCTATGACGGCCTTTATCAAAGTAGCACTTAAAATAACTGGGTGATGCAAATAAAATAGCTCACTGGTGTGAGAAGAATACTTTTGTTTAATATTTTGGCTATTATTCCAACAAATTCTCGCCATCACCTAGCTGTTTAGGGATGCACAGCACACACACACGAGCGAGAGAGAGGGAGAGAGAGACCGATGCCACGGATAGAAGAATTTGTTTATTTACTCGTTCGTTTTATTTACTTAATCGTGTTTGATGACAAAGTCCAAATTCGCATCCAGAATAAGCAATGCGAACTAACGAGCATCGCTTTTCATATAGTCATATGGTGGAAGTAATTTCATATCATCCAAAGCGTCATACGGGTTTTCATTATTTTTAATTCCGACGGCCTGTATCAAAGTAGCACTGAAATCAACTGGGTGACGCAAATAAAATAAAATAAAATAGCTAACTGGTGTGAGATGCCTCCTTTAGTGTAATGTTTTGGTTATTTTGGCTGTTATTCCATCACTGTGTCACACATACACACACACACACACACACACACACGGCAAAGAGAGTTAAGCTAGCAGAGGAATAAAAAAATGATTGATGGCTGCCACGGAAAGAAGTATATCAACTATTTGATTTAACCTAGCAATACAAATATAATATAACATTGCTGTTATAGACCTTAATGAACTCTGGTTGAATATTTTTGGCTATCTCTCAATATCTTGCCCCAATCCAGTAGTTTATGTGGCGCACAGACACAAACACACGAGAGAGAGAATGTCATTAGAAATCTTTATCGTTAGAACTGGGCCAATTCGACGGGTAACATCATAATAAAAAAGACAAACATATTGTTGGCTAGAGTTTCCTTTACCGCTTTACCTGAATACTAATATTTGCCAAGCTACGGGAGTGTTAATGGAAGTCACGACCTGTATGAATTTTTTCTAGGTCAAATATAAAGTACACGTTTCATGCTGAACGAAAAAAGCCAATGAAAGACCGACAAATGGCGATTGATAATAAACTGGGCATCCTATAGGCAAATAAGCACTATCGTGATTGGATAGTTTCTCGTGTGCCACGTTATTCACGAGATACACTGATGTCCCTGTGCTGGCTGTATATTATTACTAGGAAGTGAGAAGACGTTGCATTTCCTGACACGACTTCGACGAGAAAAAAGGAGGTAAGTTTTATGTTAACTGTAAAATGTTCTGATCGGTGCAATTCTGCAAACTTATGGTGATCTCCTGCACACACCAATTTTTGGCAACTAAGCTGTGACAACTCTCTCTGTGGTTCTGGAGGTACTTCCTCTCAAATATGTTGTGCTCATGTTTGGCCAGGAATCCAATGAACCTAGACGCGAACAAAGAGTGATTAAAACTGGAGATGATTACCTTGGTTCAAACTTTGAACGACCGCCTTTTGAATTCTAAGAAAGGAATAATGTCATTTCCCATTTGTTGAAACTATTTCAATCATATTAAGAGCAAATTTTATATCAAGTGATTTCATCATACATTTATCGCTACAGACTATCAGGCAAATTGATTTGAAATTTATTGACATTGTACGGGCGTCCTAATGGACGCTTGTCGATCCTGCAGGTATGCTCTCCAAGTTAAATGGATTATATGCATATCTGCTGAACGAAAAACAGCTGGTATTTACAGAACCTGCGAATGAGTTGCAAAAATGGTTTTAACAATATCTGGTTATAAGATGAACACACTTGACTTAATGGGTCCCCATATGTGTCACGATTATCACAAAGTACACTGTGACACTGGTAATCCATTCTTATGGTTTTAAAATGTAGTTGTCTGTATGAAACAAATGCATGTGACCACGGTCAAGGAAAAGATATCCTTACTTTTTGTCCTGTGTCAGAACTTGGTCCAAAAGCACCAAAACCAGTTTTATTGCTATGGTTACATAGCTAATTTTTGGCCAATGTTTTGAAAATCTTACAATTGTTAGGTTTCGAGGCCTTATTAAAGACATTAAACCAAGTAATTATTTTTATAAAGCCGATTAAGATAAACCGTAGTTTTACCTTTTTGTGGTACTTTTTGCATTATTAGATGTTCGATGTCTCAGTTGTTACTTGTATACGAAGTGTTGTTAAATTAACATTTTGACCAATTCTCAGAGAGTTTAGTCCCGGAAGTGGTCCCAGAAGTTTCAGATTTCCTCATAAGTGGGCCATAATAACTTTTTGTTATTTATAGCTAGAAGAATAAATCATTTAACGTTTTGTGAACAATGTTTATTTATTCTTTTAAAGGGCGGAATTTAAATTGTTCCACATTTTAAATTTTGTAATGTATTTTATTGTGCAATATAACTCAATGAAATTTACAAAATTTATATTTTATTTAACTTTAAAGTAGTTTTGAGGAGGTTTATGCTTTAAATTTGTCTAAATGGTATGAAATATTGATATATTCACAGATAGTTTGTATTCTCTCACCAATAGTTCTTGTTAGATTTGGCATCTGGAATATAAAGTTTTGCCTGGACTGTAAGGTCAATCGTTATTATTATTATTATTATTATTATTATTATTATTATTATTATTATGGTTTTACATTATTTTACACGCTCCACAAGTAGCAGTAACAACGCACTTTTTTACTTCAACTTTTTTTTTATACAGCGTCCTTTAATTTTTCATTGGGATTTTTCAATGATAGTTTATTTATTTATTTATTTATCTATTTATTTATTTATTTATTTATTATTGACTTACATATTGGTTGTTTCTTTGTTGCCTGCAAAAAAGAGATCAATCACCTTTTTTTACAAGGTCGATGCCTTCTCCCTCCTCTCTTGGTTCCCATCCCATCACAAGGCAATGTTTGCCTTGACGGAAGTACAATTATAGCCTCGAAATCCACAAAAGTTTGGTCACCCCATAAAGTAAAGGAGGCACTGCTCAATTACACATAAAATAATTATATTATATTGTGTAGCTATTCAGGGGATGGTTTTCATTTTTGGAATATCAAAATGACAAAAACTGACATTTTTAGTGTTTAACACAAAAAAAAAAGATATAAATAAAATAAATAAATATATAAATAAAAATTATATTGTTACATATTTTGCCATTGTGACTATCCCACTTTTCAATAAGTGATGCTTGTTATCATGTGACTTATGTTATTGCTGATACATTGGTGAGCTGTGCTCAGCACCATAATGAAACACGCTGAGTGAGGTCACGGTGTAACTAAATGCTTAGTGAGGTTAAGCATCAATATTGTGTAGAAAGTGAAAAGGTAAATCTTATGATTAAAATGTGCATCAGTATATTATTTGTCTTACTATTATTATCATTTTGATTAAATAATATTCCATGAACAAAGTATTCTTCACGTGAAAACTTACAGCAAACAAAGAGTTTCTGATCAAAAAGCCCTGAAATCTCATGGCAGAGTTTCAGTTTCATCTTTTCTGTCACCTTTACCAAATGATTCCAGCTTATATAATCTTCTAAGCTGAATACGATGTTACTGTTACCAGCACCCCACCCTGCAACCATGTTAGATTACATTGGAGACACTGTTTAAATGATAAATCGCTGGCACGCACAGGTAACTGCAACGATTTTGCCATGAGCGCTCGGTCGCAAATTGCAATGCACCCGAAAAAGATAATATATTGCCGTGTGGCATTGTATACGTGCCTCGTAATCTGCGATGTTTTCAAAAAAGCAAGCCCAATTTAGTTTAAAGATTGTCATACTTGTATGATGATGTTGATATTTTACCACTTTCTTATTCTGAACATCTTATTCTATTCGAGCATAGAAGCGCTATAAAACATCTAACATCAACCAATCAATGACGGGATTGTTGTTCTGCCCGAGCCTTGTACTGGCCTTGATGGCGTGCGTCTTTCTCAGTCAAACTCAGCTGAGTCAAACTAGTACCGGTAAGTGTTTAAAGACCAACTCGACATCCATGTACATGTACAATAGAATGTTTGCAATTCTGAGATACGATATCTATTTTCGTTTCAGCATTTTGATCTCAACATTGCTTGTTTGCAATAATTATATGCTTGGTTTTTATAGATCTTTTTAATTATAAGTCATTCCCACCTTTCTGCGGAGAAAGCTGCGGGATATACCCTTCTCTTTGTTTAGTCGAATTGCCACCCCTGCATTGTTTTTTCCTGTAAACTTTTATGCTGAAATGCATTCTTCCGGCCGAGGGAAGCAAAATTAGCTTGATTGATTAAAAGATTCATAGGGCCAGACAATTTTCACTGTGAATGCAGACAATCAGTAAAACTATTGCCACAAGATGTTTCTAACCATGAAAGATGTGCCAAATTTGAGTAAATAGCGCTTAAACTTCGTTACAATTGTCGAAATGGATTTTCTTGCCGTTCGACCCTTTACACCAATCAAATCAGTGGAAACAGGGTCACGTGATCACTTGACCTACATCTTACAGATGTAAACAATGGATTTCCACGCTAAGCTTGTAGATTTTATGGAGGATTCCCACGCGTTGTTTTAGTGAAAAAAACATACGTTGGAGGTTTCAAAACCGATGTCAATAGTAAGAGCAAGGTTAGAGAAGTTGGAAAAACACGTGTATTTACGTAATTTGCTAAATGATGACAGAAATTCACGGCAAAATCATATGGTGTTCAGCCAGTGTGTATCACCTCAATCGCATGCCACACACTACACTACAGTATGTAATGATCGTGCAGTTATCTGTATTCTTAGATTGAATGCAGATAAATTCTCAGATGTGTTAAAGTGTATTAAATTACTCAAAAATTAGTTGACTCCATATTTCATATTGGTAAATATAACAAAAATTCATGTGTAGAATTTTACAAAGTACCTGTATATATCATACATGCCGTCTGTTTGTGTAGCTGTGCCCAGGAAATTAAGTCAAAAAATTAAAGTGCTTGCAAAAGATCGAATTATAAAGTATTTTATATCAAGAATTAAAATGAATATAAAGAAGTTTGTTTATTGTCATTAATTGCACCATTGTCTAGGAACAAAATATTAAAAGAAATTACAGCTCACAGTGAGCAAGGCTTTCATGTTCTTTTTGCCCTTCAGCAAATAATATAAAAAAATTAAAATACTAATATAACATTACAGATAATATAAAATTTCTCAACTTGATTGTTTTACCTGTGAAAACGTACCTTTCTGTGTTACTTATTAACTTATTAATATCATATACAAACATTAGTCACTGTCACTGCCATCCTCATCTTATGATCCACTAGCAACCCTTTGAGTTTTGTTTGTGCAATTTTTACAACCAGAGACATCGGTGCATGACAATTAATATCCATGACCTGAACACCTTTTCGAATCACATTTTAGAAGCTTTACACTTGCAGCTCATGTGGATGACACAGGACCTAGCCCCAGAGTGTTTTGCTATCCGTTGAACTTTACTTCAAGTTAATTGTTTTTTATTTCTCTCCCAAGTTCATTGAGGTGTGGTGCTACAATCCACTGCTTGGCAGCAGATCTGTGGATTTCTGATCTCTTGATCTCTCAATATACAAATTCAGAGCATCTTAGGTAAGAGGCATTATCTGCTAACTTGGGGTTGACAAGCAAAAAATGTTGAACCTGGCCTCATTTGCATTACTAGCTTCCTTCTGGCTAAAAAGATTGCACACAAATTATTCCATCACTTTTGATTTTCTTTCTGCAACTGCAAAGACTGATCAAAGACAGGAGAAAGCCTCTATGAAGTCACTATTGCCATTATTCATGTATATATCAAAAGCTTTCCTCTCTCCTTTCCCCAAAAAGGGGTTGCAGATAGTTAAAAAACACTGGAAGTTTTGATATGCCACGCATGGACACTGATCGCAATGTCTTCTGAGATGAACCTTGTACATGTGTTTTGGGTAGGGTCATACTACTGGTTAATGGTTCTAACATAACGTCATGTTTTGCTTTTTAGAGATCAGCATACAGTGTCCTCTCTCTGAGTACTGACTACTGACTTCTACCTTTTTTTCTATCTTTATATACCTTCACATATATAATTACATTACATTGGCTTCCCAGCCAGGTGGGTTGCCAGAGTGGTCACTTTAATTCAATTACACATGCGATAGAAAAGACTTCCAGACTGAGCACTAAATGGCTGCTACTAGTGGACACTGGGTTGATAACTTAAACTGATTGATCAAGGTGAATAATATAGTTACAAGGCAGAGAACCATTCCTAAATACATTTGAGGTGGATGTATTTGTTAATCAAAGATATGGCTTCTTGTTTAATTGAGTTACCTAGTGTGACTCTAAACAAACTGACTTCTTTAAACTTGACCTGTAAACTGATTATATAAGTATACATCCTAAAAACATTTAATCCGCACATCTATATAATTCAGGACACATAATGTTATATAACAACCTTATAAACTTCTGGAAATTAGATTAAATGTAAATGAATTGATCATATTTATAGTTGCTATTTCAATGAAAAATTGAGAAAACTGAAAATTCATTTATGGCATTAAATTACAAGTATGACAGTTCTGTAAAATAAGTGAAATGAATTTTTTTACCTTTTCATCCCATAAACAAGACCATTAATGTGACAGACACGGGTGGGAAATCAAAAACAATGAACTTGAAGTAAAGTGGATGACACACCCAGCACCTGAAAGTGTTTTGCTTTCCATTAGTTGCATGTGTATTTAGCTTCCAAATCTAATTCCAAAAGGTGTTCTTGTCGTGCATATAAATTGTCATGTACTGATGTCTGTGGTTGCAAAAATTGCACAAACAAAACTCAAAGAAAAAGGGTTGCTAGTGGATCAGAAGATAAGGATGACAGTGATTCTGACTAATATTTGTAAGTAACAATCACAAGCAACACAGAAAGTTTTATTTTCACACGTAAAACAATCAAGTTTAGAAATGTGTTATATTTCATATTGTATATAATATAAGTATTTTCATTTTTATAATATTATTACTTGCTGAAGGGAAAAAAGAACATGTTTTTATGGGAAGTGAGGTTTTTGACCCAGTACCTTAGAGATAGAAACCAAGTTTTAGGTCACAACATAAAAATATGAAAGCCTTGCTCACTGTTAGCTGTAATTTACTTTACTTTGCTGTTGTAACTAGACAATGGTACAATTAATTAACAATAAACATACTTTTTTAAATTAAACCTCTTATTTGACCTTGTGCAAGCACTTAAATACTTTTGAAATAATTTTTTGAGCAGCTACATAAACAGACAGCCTCTATGATACATATATAGTTTGTAAAATTATACACTTAGATTTTTTTTATATTTACCAAAATAATAATTTATTAGATAAAATTGCAACCCTAAGGTTGAGGTTGTACAAATAATGTTTAAAAGAAAATTGACAATAAACTTTAAATTATAAAACAATAAAGTATTCTTAAAATACTACAAATTAAAAAGGCATTCATAAATTACTACAAGTTAAAAAGGCAATAATTAATAAAGGAATTTTTAAAACGTTCCGTCTTCACTTTTGGTTGTAAGAATTTGGTGTTGTTTGAAAAAATGAAATGAAATATAGTGTCAACTTATCTTTTTTGGTGATTATATGCACTTTAACACACCTGAGGATTTTAACTGCATCCAATCTGACAATACAGAGCGCAGATAACTGCAAGGTCATTACATAGTGTAGTGTGTGACATGAGATTGTAGTAGGTACACACGGGCTAAACAGCATATCTTTTTGCCGTGAATTTCTGACATCGATAGACCACCGCAAGTGAGGGACTATTCCTATCAGAAACCCGCAACAGTTCTAGTGAATACACGTAAGCACGTAACCTTCAGCAAAATATGGCAGAAATTTTAAAAAAGCTACAAAAAATTCTGGTTTTGCACATTTAGTCTTATTAAAAACATATCCGCATTTTACATTTATGTTCATTATACTATTTTGTTAGCCATGATACTAAACTCTCAGAAACTGCTTTTTGACATTTTACAGATGGTGGCAGACGGTGACATCTCTAGAGAGTCCATCTGCCACTCCCACGAGCCCCATAGTCGAAGCATGATATGTTATATCTTGCAAGCTTTTTTAAAAGAAATTATTTCATCTGGCCTACAAAACTTAGAGTAGCTTATAAACTTGACCTTCTTAACCAGTTGACACGTACGAGATATTGATGATTTTTCAGAATTCAAGATGGCCGTCAGTATGTTATGCGATTAGCAAGAGCCATACGTTCAAATAAAAAAATGTATTCTTCACATTGTTCATCATTGCATGTTTATGTATACGTCCATGCTAATTATGATCATTAATTACATTTCTGCAAGTCATTTAACAAAAAATGGACTTCAAAACACAATGGAAAGGGCAAAGAAACAGTTGTAAGACTACAAGTCTTATAACTGAAATAGACCTTAAATGAATCAAATATAAATATATATAAAGTAAAAAATATATACCTGCGGACAAGACATACCACACAATAAAACATATTCTTTGGTTAAATAATACAATACGGAAAGCAACGTGTCCGTCAATGCTACTCTGTGATCGAAATAAATATCAGTTGCAGATAGATCAGTCCTGACAATGAATTATTCTAAATAAAAATTACAGTGTGGATGATGATTGTGTTATCTTAGTATGTGTAAACCATATCATCATTTTGAAATTAAATTATTCTATAAATTGGGATTATTCTTAACTTTTTTGTGTACTTTTAATACTTTTATGGGTAAATGCATTTTTGATTTTAATTGTGAATTTTGTAATAAATAATCAAGATCCAGCTATTCTTGACAACGTGGCATAGTTCGGGGATGTGCGATGGCTACCCATCTACATCATGCAGTTGAAACGTTGTTTATGCCAATATATACTGACAGTCAATGGAAGCTTTGAGGTAGGAATGTGCATTTCTACTTGTCGGGGGGTTGTTATTATTCATTGTGGATTTATTGATGACTTTGTGCTCAGGAAATTGAGATAATGATGAGATGTCATGTTGTCATGGTTCACTGCATATGGGTTAGTCTTTTTGAAAAAGTTGATCAAATACATACTGAGCAATACTCGTTGGGTATCTGCACATTTTGAGGATTGGTTTTGGAGACCTATATCAAGGCCCAAAAAGGCCATCATTGTTGTTAGTCCAGTGAAGAGAAACATGCCACGTCTATCATGTGAACAACGTACGTCTCTGGGCACTGGGAATGGGGGTCCGATTTGAAAAAAGTCATTGTCAGGCGTAGGCCTATGGACTGTTCCCAACCCACAATCAGGAACCTGGTTGAATGATACGACATACCAGGCTCTGTTGGCGCCAGACCTCATTCAGGGCGAGAGAGTGTCAAGTCCCAACCAGGATCGCTACATCAGGTTGCATCACCTGCTGGACCGGTTTCGCCATGCCAGTCACACAGCACAAAAAATCACCCGGTAGGAGCAACAACCGGAGCAGCAGCCCCACTTTGCGACGACGCTTGCGGGAGGTCAACCGTTGGTGGTTGTTCATGGCACCATACCAGTAACTGTTTGTCACTACATAGATCAGAATCTGCAACCTGACATGACCTCGTTCATGCAGCAGCAAATGATGTCACCGTCTACATTCGGTACAAATGGTCCAAGCGTATCTGGAGACCCTGGGGTGGATGTCCTACCTCGGCCTTCCTATTCTCCGAATATGAATCCAACTGAACACTTGTGGTACTATCTTGGTCGTCAGTTGGCAAGGGCAGCAGCTGATCCAGGTACTGTGACAAGACTGGAATAGGATTCCGCATGCGCCAACGAATCAGACTCCCTGTAAATGCGGGTCCCGATTGCAGATAACCATTAAGATCTCCCTGTGCCCAAACCCCTGTTAGGCCTTGCAAAAATGTCCTTCAGACTGGGCATGTATTAAAAAGAGAACTTACGTAACTGCCAGTTCTCTTTTGAAGAGTCTAAGAATAACTGTACCTAAGTAGTACACCTTGTCATTAAATAAAGAGTCAAATATATATTATATGGCAAATTATTAGTTCAAAACGTAATTTTACTGCTCTTTTTTTAAACTTTTTGGACATGCTATATCGGTCATTTGAAACGTGGAGTGTCATGCAGTTTGAACCCGAATCTTTCCTATTCTACGTAATTATCTATTTATAATATAATAATATTTATATTTTGACGGCCATCTTGAATTTTGAAAATTGATCAATGTTCCAGATATAGCCACTGGCAAGAAAAACTAAATTAAATTGGCTTTTATAGCCCAAGGAATTCAATTCTTAATTAAAATAACGGGGAATAACAAAGAAGTATTCAACTGTTGGACCCGTGGAAGTGGCAAACAGACTCCTTGGGGCGATGCCCTCAACCACATGTTAAGATAAGCTTATCCTGAGAGCTTAGATTCATGCCTAACACAATATCATAATGAACATAAATATAAAATGCGGATATGGTTTTAATACGACAAATAAGAAGAAAAAAAAACAACTAATTTGCAGCTTTTATCACCTTCTGGCATTTATTTATTTATTTATTTTGGACGGCCGTTTTGGTTTTTTGCTGGAAGTTAAGCACTTAAGTGTTTTTCTAGACCTGCTGTGTTCTGCTGATAGGAAAAACTTTCAAAATACCTCTAAATTTCTGGTAGTTTTCCTATTTTTCCTCTTAAATTGACGGCCATATTGAAAAATTCTCAATTTCTCGGAAGTAGCAACCGAGCTAATTTTGTTTCTCTCGGCCTGACTATTGGGCCTATGTGAGTGGCGACCCGACTAGTTAGGATTCACAATAACCAGCACAACGTATGCCATATGACCAGGTCTTTCCCTTACTTCAATCTCAATATGCTGAGTGCTATGGGGATCAAACGCATTACTTCCTGAACCAGAATGGAACACTCTGTGTTGACACTTTATGCATTATTTATGCGTAATCCAGGCGTACAAGTCATGACAGTGTGAAAACGAAAAGATATGCATGATCTATCTATTTAAATTGTTTGAATTGCAAAAATCTAATTAAGCTATATGTGTGAAATAATAAAACATGCCTGATATTTAAATTGCCTTGCAACATATATTTTCAGTCAACTGCAGTGCTGGCAGTTGCTATAATTTTGGGATTTGCAAAGATAATGCTGACGATCCGTCTGGCTTCCACTGCATTTGCACATATGACTTTTTCGGAAAGAGATGCGAATTGCGTAAGCAATGTCCTTGTTACACTTTCTATCGACTGTTGTGGATAACAGGAAATACTTATGTACAACAAAATATTGGAAAACATGTTTACTATTGCAACAATTGATGGCAGCACATATGTTTAATTTAATATAATGTATCCATTATCAGTGTGTCTTTTAACAGGTGGACATTTTGTACAAAATGAATTCCATTGGTATCAGTTACCCTGATAAGTAAGTGCTATGGGGAATTGAAATATCTAAACTGAAAGAGCATGCATAACATTTTATAAACCTTAATTGCAATATCTTCATTTCAGATGATTGCCAATGGAGTGACTGCAAGAATGGTGCGACTTGTGCAGAAAATACTACAAATTCGGAAACGTCGTGTATTTGTCCCGAGGGTTATAACGGAACAGCGTGCGAAATAGGTAAACCGTGCCTTTCTAATACTGTATATATTGTGTATCTCAGTATTGAAGGATAACAACTAATAGCTCTAAGTTGTGAAGCATTCAGAAAAAGAAATTACATAACAAATTTACCAGCGCAAAAATTGATACCAGAAGATAGTAGCAAGAATCAGTAATAGTACCTTATATCGACTGATATTAAGTCATATGGCTCTAGATCTCTCTTTATAAACTATAATACCATATTCAAACGATTATGTGGAACTCACGAAAAAACGTCCTTTGGCTCTAGATCTCTATTTATTAATTATGGTACAACTAACACATTCAGGTGATTAGGTGGACGATATGAAAACAAGTCATGATATAACGTCCCTTGAGGCGGTTTAAAAGTTTCAAGTATTTTTCCGCATGCAAGTGCCAAATTACATTTTTTATTTGTTTTCAGCACATTGTGGGGAAAACGCTCAATGCACTAACATGCAGCGTAATATTCAAGTGCCTGAGAAAAATGAAAACTGCAATGCAGAATTTGAAGAATTATGTGTTTGTAATGACGATTACATCGGGAATGGAATCAACTGCACTAGTAAGTCTTAGGCCGTATTCAGAACAGTGGACTAACAAGTATGCCGGTCAAATGTGGCCGACCCACTTAAATATTTCCCCTTAATCTACTCAGTGTCTATTAGTGGATTGGACGGTCGCGTTATTTGACGCCTAGTTAGTCGACTCTTCTGATTGAATAGTTATTTTGGTATAGCAGAAGTTAGCTGAAATCATAACCTGGCAACCGTTTCACAAAAAAACTTAAGTCGGTTTCCCTGACTAAGAGCTTGGTTACCAACGTAATTAAGTCGTTACGTCACTAAGTCCCGTTTCACAAAGAATCTAAAAGGTCGCTTACGTCGTTTTTTTCTTAGCTGCTAGTCGACGATGTCTAGCCTCCTCGGGAGGAGCCTTAAGTCGGCAAGCTCAACTAAAACTCGGTAAATGAGAGCATAAACAACAAAAATTTGGAAAGAACATACCTCCTTCACGATATTGTGTTCTGATATCCTTGAATAGCACTGAAATTTATGGAATATTGAAATTAAAAATAAAATGCCACTTCACCCAGCCGATGGCGTGTTTGATTATGTTTTTGACCACTAGACATCCTTCAGCAGTGTTCCACGACAAGCTAATGTTTAACTGATTAGTAAAACTAATCAATAAAGTTCAAAAACAAACTTTGTTTGTGTTTTGGCTGATTTTTATTGTTGATAAACGATCGTTCTCGGCCGAAAGAGGCCATAAAATGTCATGTCTTGTGAAACTTTTGAAATTTTAAACCTCCTTTTCTTGAAGAGTTTCTCGTGCGCGTCGACTACGGTAAGCACACCAAGCTACGGCTTTAGATTCTTTGTGAAACACTCCTAGTAGACTGCAGCGTAGTCGACCCAGCTAGGCCATTCAGTTCGAGCTAGTCAACTACGGATTTAAGATTATTTGTGAAACGGGGGCCTGAAATAACTTAGAATCGACTCCCCCCCCCCTCGAGGACAGCCCAATCTACTGTTTCACAAAAAAAAAAAAAAAAAAAAAAAAAAAAAAAAAAAAAAAAAAACCAAGGGCTCATGCACACCCCTAGTGATAAGTCTACCAAATTCCTAAAGTTAAATCTTTCTCACTCTAATGATCCAGGAAGAAAAAGCAGAAATTACGACGCAGAAAAAGAAAAAAAAAACAATAATATCAATCACCCCCGGTGACAGTCCAATCCCAAGTGTTACTAAAACCCCGTAATGCTCATGTACATGCTTGATAAAAGATATTCTAATTACCAATGTTTGAAATTTCTCAGCCTGTTAGTCTAGGAGACGAAGGAAAACACAAGGTATTACAAGAAGGATCAACCGCACCCAGGGACAGCCCAACCCCATGTTGCAGTAAATTTCTGTGCAGGGATGCCTATGCACACAATTTAAGCTGTCAAAAACACAATGTAAATATAATTAAGAATCGCCACCCACACTGACAAATCAAATTCCAGCTGTACTAAAATCCTCATGTGCGAAACTCAGGTCTAAATATCCCCAAGGCTTAAACTTCCTCACGCTTATGGTCAAGGGGGAGTTAGCTGAAATTTCAAGTTAAAAATAATTTGTTATCATCCAACTCCCAGGGACATGCCGCCACACAATCCACTATGAAATTCCAAAGTCACCATGCACATGATTCATTAAACAATATTAAAGTCTATCAATACCAAAATTATCTCACTCTTGTGCTACAAGAGGGGATGGCAAAAATTACAGTGTAAAAGGAATTGAGAATCAGAAGCGACGTCTTTTGTCTAAAAGGTGCGGGCACAACAAGCAATCAATTTTGTCAAGTGCAATGTTGTTTTGTCACCGATAACCATTTAACGTCATGATAAGCCTGATAAAATCACGAAATCAAATAGCCGTCTTACCTTGACCGGTGTAACAGTAATCAAAAAAACCCCTACGGACCTCGGTTCCTGGTAATGGTTGTCCGTAGGACTAACATTACTAGGGAATAATAGTCCTGCAGGGACTTAGGTTCCTGGCTCAGAATTAGAGTAGGTAGGACTTGTATTACTGTCGGACTTTCATTCCTATTTCATTCCTATGACGGTAATACAAGTCCGGCCATTTGAAAGTCCTATCTTTAGGCAATAATACGGATAAATGAAAAAACGGTGTTTTGACGTGGCTGGAGCAACATTGATTTTACGTTGAATTTAGGTAAATCAACGGCAATTCAACGTATCTACCTGTTTTCAACGTTGATCCAACGTCACTTTGCCTGCTGGGAGGGTGAATGAACACAGAAAACCAATGACTGTATATTGGCAATACCAGATCTGCCATTTCTAAACGTGTAATAAACACCAGTCACAGTATTGTCTGAAATTCAACTAAGATCCTTGAATCCAAGTCATCTGATATCCTACGTTAGATACGAGAGGTTATCAACATCAGCCGTCACCAGCCATCCATGAATAGGGTCGGGAAGGACGATCTACCTGACATTTATAAGAGGGCCGTGGCCACATATTGGTCACTGAGTATCAACATCTGCTCAAGTCATTCTGATAAAGGCCTTCATCCAGGTTGGCCGGAAGCTTCCGGTAGTTTTCTAGGCTTGTGTTTGAAAATATTCATTTACTACTTTATAAATGTGTTTGTATATTACTGACTGCGCAATGTGCTCTAGTAAAAACGGGGTCAATGTGTCCATAAAATATATTTCTTTTTTTTCAGAATCGGCGGAATAAACAACCAGAAAATGAAATAACAGAAATCGCAGGAGAGGATACACAGTTATTTGATTAAATTAACACCCATGTTTATTAAAATATTAATTTGGACATTCATTGAAAATTATGTATGAATTAAGTATATCAATTGAAAATAGATATTTTGGGCATTGCATTTGGTTCTTTTTCCATTTTCTCATCTCATTTGTTTTGCTGTTTATGATTCTAAACATAAAACCTTGTCGTATTTGGTTAAAGTACGAATAGAAATGAAAGTTGACAACGCACTACGGTCACTGGATTATTTTTCATGTTTTTTAATATTTCAATAACAAATACGTGCCACACTGCCTAACTCCCGCATTGGCCACAACAGACTCATAACCAGCTGTAATAAAAGGCCAATTTCATGAGTGATTGAAGGAAGAGTGATTGCAAGAAAATCTCTAATTTTTTGAAGTTCCAACCAGTTTCTGTGTCAAAAAAAAAAAAAAAAAAAAAAAAAAAACTAACGTTTAACGGGGTCTGTCGTGTACAGCAAACAGTGTATCTAGCCGAGCTATAGTATCATATTAATTTACAAATTTATCACATTGGTAATTCCGATCCGTTCCACCAGGAAAACAGTGATGCCAATGCCAAATATCAACGTTTAAATTTCTAGATAAATATTTATTTATTGTAAGGAGGAAGTTTGTATATTACTAACATGTATTTGCCCTTTTCTTGGCCTGTTTTGGTTGAATAATTTGGCTGATATTCCAACACTTTCTCGCCCTAACCTAGCTGCTTCGGCATTCATAGCACACACACAAACGAGAGAGAGAGAGAGAGGGACCAATGTCAAGGATAGAAGGATTTTTTAAAGTTTTATTTACTCGGACTAAATCTTGCCTGACGACAAAGTCCAATTTCGCGTTCAGAATAAGCAATTCGACTTAACAATCATCGATTTGCATATAGTCGTATATGAAAAGCGATGCTTGTTTAGTCACATTGCTTATTCTGGATAATTCAATATCATCCAAAGCGTCATACGGGTTTCCATTCGTTTTAATCCCTACGTCCTGAAATTAACTGGGTAATGCAAATAAAATATCACAGAGAGGCCTCTTTGTTGCAATGTTTTGGCTGTTAGTCCATAACGCGCACACACACACACACACACACGCACATAGAAGAGAAAGAGAGAGAGAGAGGGAGGGACAAAAAACTGACATCTAGATCGCTGCCACGGAAAAAGGATATCATAAATTTGATTTAACTGAGCAATTCAAATATAATGTCGCAATCTGGTTATAGACCTTCATAGGCTCTGGTTGAATGTTTTAGGTTACCTGTTACAAATTCGTCCACATCCAGCATTTTAGGTGGTGGACAGACTATAACACATGTGTGTGAGAGAGAGAGAGAGAGAGAGACCGAATTTCATCAGAAATAATCATCGCAACAATTGGGTCAATTCGTTGGGAATCATTGTAATAAAAAAGACAAAAAAAAGTTTGCAAGAGTTGCCTTTACTGCTTTACCCAACACTTATATTTGTCAAGCTGCATGAGTGTTTATGGAAGTCCCGACCTGTATGGAAATTTTCTAGGTCAAATATAAAACTACACTGATGTACCGGTACTTGCAGTATATTATAATCAGTAGTGAGGAGAGTTTGCATTTCCTGAGCTGACATCAACGAGGAAAAACGAAGTAATTTCTATGTTAACTGAGAAATATTGTAATCAGTGCAATTCTGTAACTTGTTGGTGATCTTATCCACTGCGTACACCGATCGTTGCTAAATAGCCAGTGGAATGTATCTCAGCCAGGGGCGGACGGAAACTGTCTTCTGGGTCAGATTTTTTCCAAATTTATATTAACGGGCATCTAACTTTTTTGCTGTTGCAAGAAGGTCAAAAATCTTAGATGGAACAATAAAAATAATTTGGAAGACTCTCAGAAAATATATCTGAATCCTCCCCTGACAGTGTTTCCGGTGGAGTGGAATGCTTCCTCTGTAATATGTTTAGTTTAAGCTTGATCAGGAATCCAATTAACCTTTAAATACCAAATACTGATTAATAAAGGAGATGGTTGCCTGATAGCACACTTTTAACAACCGCCTTTAGAATTTTGAGAGATGGATAGTGAAGGTGTGAGAATAGACACTCTCCATTTGTTGAAACTATTTCGTACATTCAACCAAATATAGAGAAAATTTTGTTTCAAGTAATTCAACCATATACAGTGGTCGGAATAATTTTGTTTCCGTTGTACACCGGTGTAACCACGTTCGAAATGTTTTAATCCCTATCTTGTGAATAGAAGGGGGCGGACAAACAATGGAGGGCCGTATAAATCCCTTCAAAATTCGAACGCACAAACACAATAGCTTAGGTGGAATAACACAATACTTAATACGTGTGAACCCCATGACGCCGGTTTCTGTGGCCCAGCGCGAGCGTGACAATCCGCTGTAACTAGGTGTAATTAACAGCAGGATACATCAGCCAGAAGGTCCCTATTGTTTGTTGCGGCGATAGGATTATAGCTTGAAGAGGCTAAACCCATGCTAAGGCGTGCCACGCGAAGCGAACTGTCCTTTTGTTCACTAGTTTGGCACGCGCAGCTGGTTTTTAGTGTTGCTAACAAACTGCTAGTTAAATTTGTTATCAGTTATTTCATCCTATATGAAATTTCCGCAGTCAAAAATTGAACTAATTATTGTTTGTTTGGTTGAAATGCATGAGCGTCAGCATCAATCTGTCTCAAAAAATTCCTATTGCATTAATTTATAAATGTATAATTTATTTATGTACTTACGTTTTAATTTGAAATATCTGCATTCAAGCGTTCAAGTATTTATAAAACATGAATGATAATGAAAGAGGAATAAGGAAATAACATATTACTTATATTATGCTTATATTATAATATTGAAATTAAATGAGGTACATTGACATAGGCGCAATGACAATCCAACTACAACGTGCAACAGGGGGAAGTCTGGCTGTATGATCATACAATATACGAAAGTACGGTCAATTAAAAGTGTAAATCATCAGTTAAATAGGAGGGGGTCTTACTATGGTCGCTATCTATTGTTAAACCCGACTGTTATTGTCTCTCGAACAAGCTTAAAGCATGCCTATACAATTACTGTGTCTCCGGCTGCCGTTCAGAAACACCATGTCGAACGTATTTTGCTACAGTGAGAAACATGGTACACTAGCGACTTGTTTTAGATCACTCAAGAAAGGATGCATACGTGCGACACCAGAGGAAAAACAATCAAGTATGCGTCTGATCCATTAATAGTAATTGCACAGTGCATGTTACTAGACCTTTGTCCTAACTCAGTAGTTAGGAATAGGATGTTTGGATAAAAAGCTTCTATTCAACTCGCTTAGACCTAGGGCGTGATGCTATCATCCGATGAAACACGTAACTGCACCCTCTACCTGAACCTGAAGTCCCTTTATCTGAAACAAAAACTGCCCCTTGAACATGTCCATTTTTTAATCGTCAAATGATTTGTGATTTCATTGAACGTCTTTGATCGGAAGCTTTCAAGTGACAATAACCGAACCATGTGTTGATTATTTATTAAAGCGTAATTAAGTTTATTCAACATGATCTATTTTGTAAACGATACTTGCCAAGATTGAGCTTGGATTGATCACCGTCACTATTTAGCTACTCGCCTATAATGCGTGCTGAACGACAGACAACTTAAAAATATTATCTGTGTAACTGTGCAAATGTAAATGTTAAAATATAACAAAGCCGGCATCTAATCAATCGAACATATTTATATTTGTTCTTTTTAAACCAGTGTAAGGGTAACGCCAAATCAAAGCAAGCCTTGCAGACTGGTTTTGTTTAAACTGTCGTGCATCAAGTAAAGCTAAGTAAAGCCTGTTTCTACTTCGCAGTGTTCATCCCAGCCATAAAACTGCATGAAGGATAACAAGACTCCGTAGACCTGTGCTTCAGGTTTCCAGGAGTCCCGTGTAACACAATAATATCGAAGGCCTGAGTGCGACTCTAGAAAATGTTTCGACCGCGGGACCTGCGTACTGCACAGATATGGCCTGTTTTGCTTCCGGTGTCAATGTCTCGAAGGTTTTTAAGGACTGCGATGCAGTGTGGGTGAGTTCTCTCCCCTCCAGACTGCACATTTACCTGTAGTCAACCAGTGTTCCGTTATTATAACGCAAGAGTAGCTTATATGGTCTGAGATCAGGTGCCTCTCTGTGTAATTGTGATACTGCAAGTGCCAAAATTCTAGTGATTAAATTTAGCCATTGGCTAAATAATTCCAATATGTAGCCAAATGATATAATAACGCCCGTTAAGTTGATTTGAAAGTGAGAAGTACACAATCGTTTGCGTATATATATATTAAAAAGAAAAATAGAACAGCAGCTATTTTGCCCCGACAGTTTTCATTGCATCTTCAGGGGGTTTGTTTATTTTGCTTACTATATGATGTCATAAAGGCTCAGTGTGATGTCTCTAACAATGGATATTTGTGGTAATGGTAATGATGTTATGGTAATGAGTGTAAAAGGAAAAATTGAGACAGATGTGTATTACAAAACAACAGACACAAAACAATATATCCCTTTTAACTCGTGTCATCCCAGACACATTAAGCACAACATACCATACAATCTAACTCGAAGACTATGCACAATTGTCTCAAATGAAACCATATTAAAACAAAGGCTCAAAGAGCTGGAAGGAGACAATACCCAAGACAACTGATACAAACTGGGATTAAAAAAGCAGATACAGAAGAAAGACCCGAGGACCACCAAAGGCAAATGAAAAAAGGAAGCCATACCGTACATATCGACATACATGTACCTATATATATGACTCGCCAGGGTTTTATATCTTCCCATTGTATGTACATGTACAGGTATATCGACAGATGCAGCAAAAAAGAGACAAAAGATTTGAATTTAAGTTCAGTTTTATATTTTGAAAACTGAGCACATCTAAATGCACCCTAGTGGTCTAAAAATTAAGCCCCCAAACTGACTACAGAAACGACTACTGTACTTTCATCACTTCCAATTTCAAAATTCAGAATTGTTCAATAATCCAAATATACTACAAGACGTATTGATGCAGTAAATCCGTTTTCACGGTAACCCCCGTCGCAAACACACTATTGGTATGATGCTTAATGACATTTGTCATAGTTCTCGGTCAATTGCGTACATACAGGGACCAAGGTTAATGCGTCCGCAGCTTGACAAATTATTTCTTATTAATATTGATTTATTATTAAAACTGAAAGTTGTAAAGGGAGCTCTGACCGATTTATTGTTTGCCAATTTGATTTGAAGTGTTACTCTTTAGAGTTAATGATGTTGCACCAGCTCCCCCGTCCGAGCACGCATTTTATTTAAAGATGCATACAATGTCAATTTTTTGTCATAAAAACCAACCAAATGCCAGCATATAGTTTTAAGTAGTATAACTAAGAGAATTACCAAAAGGCACTGTTTAATTTTACCCGAAAGTGATGTTTGAACAGATTTTTCTGCCAGCATTCTATGCTGTATGTCAATAGGGCAGAAAAGAAGGTCACGAAAGTAGGTTAAATTGACAACCAAAAATTTAAAGAAAGGAGCACTCTAAAGCTCTTTTATGGCTGATCGGGTGACTTATTCAGTTTATCCCTTGGCATGTCGAATTTATTAGAGTCGTATAAGAAACTAGTAGAAGTGGTTTACATGTGTTACTGGGAATCCACGCTCCACCGATGCTCGGTTCGTATGTGCCTTTAAACTTTTTACATTTGTACATGCAGCATTTTATAAACCTGCACCCTCTTATTTAAAAGAGCTAGTTCCACATTATATGCCATCACGAAATCTTAGATCAGGTGACCACAATCTTTTTAAGGCTTGTAAGGCAAGTTTGGTGTTGTTCAGTGAAAAAGCTTTTTTAAAATTGCAGCACGAGAGAGAGAATGGTATACTTTGCCCATCAATCTTAGACAAATTGTAGGCCCTGGAGATTTTAAAAAGGAAATTAAAACCTACCTTTTTAAGCAATATTATTTTTGAATTATTGTAATATTACATTTTACGAATAATTGTTCATGGCCTAATTTTCATCTCTTATCCTTTTTGTAGGCCTATATCTTTTTTTTTTACCTTTAACTTTTTTTATATAACTATTTTCCTTCTTTTCATCTTATGACCATTTGTATTTTTTCCTTTTAATTGTGAATTTTATAAAGTTTATTTTGTAAAGTCTATTGAACATAGCCTATAAATAAATAAATATATGTTATTATTATTAAACTGCAAAACATCGTCGTCTGTTTCTCAAATGAATTGGGGACCATGACCGTTTCTGGGTAGAACAATGAAACCGCGTGACTTTCTTTATTGAGGTCATATTTCACCTGCACCACTCAACCAGTCAACACAGAATTTACAGAAATCCAGAAGAGGCCTACGACTAACGTGTCTCGCGTCTAAAGTGATTAGGGTCATTGACAGCGTCAGTATTTGGAGTGGATACCACACTGGTTCCAAAACGTTAATGGTAGTCATCAATGAAAACCTGAACCAGATCAAATAAAGGAATAATCTTGAAACCACTTGACTATCACTTGATAGCGAGCAACTTGGGAACAATTTTAGGTTGCACGATGAGATCGCCGGTTCAGACACAACACTTTTAATATCGGATACCTTACAGAATCAAGGAAATGAGCAGCTACCTTGGTCATCAAAATTGCCATTTTTGAACCACATAGACAATATTTGGGTAGACAATACAATCAACAGTCTATATGTCTTACAACAAAACTGAACCAAATTGTACGAATTGTGACCGATGCCTAAAATGTTATTCCAGATTGAACTCTAAAAACCTATCCCAATGAAAACTTTTCCGCTTGAGAGCCCTGACAGCACCCAGATGAGTTCAGGCGTAACAGCAACCGTTGCTTTGACTAGACACTGACATGAGGGTCCCTTGTAGGGCGTCTTACCCTTTTACGGACGGTACTTGGGGAAAAATGTATATCCCAACTATCTCTTTTAATTCTTGTCGAGTGACTTAGAATAGGCATGTATTTTTGTTTGCTTCAGTGGCGAATTTAATTAATGAACTGATGTCACAATGACATCAAAGAGATAATTAAGGTAATAATAATTGTTTGTTTGAGATTCAAAATTCCGTAAGAAATACATTGTAAACAACGCATGGCAATATATCATATTGCATTTTATCACTAAAACGGCCGTAATTGTAGTAAAACTAAAATCTGTGCTTTCGATGCCCATTTCTCGGTCGTCAAGCCATCCGTTACTAATGACGTAGGAATGGCACGCGGATTCGCGTTCATTCGAGATCAAAACAACAAATGGCGGAAGAAATCGAGGAAGAAAGCAGACCCGTGATGCAGTCCTCACACGTAAGTTGCGAGTTTTTGTACAGTTCGTTAGATAACGAAAAGTCCAGTACTGCTCACATTGTAGATATAAATGGATTTTGAGTAATAAGTCGAATATATCTTATGAATCTTATATTATTGTTATTAGTGTTGTTTCTGTCTGCTTGTCCCGCGGTTTTAAGCAGGTCACCACATAATCTTGCTCGATATCGCGTGACTATGCAATGTCAGAGAGGGCTCCGTCTGTTATAATCTCTTAAGAGATTATAACAAAAAAAAAGAACTTTTAAAAATGAAAAAAACCTGGACTAACTTTGAATGTAGGAACGGAGTCATTAACCATTGGTTGGTATGGGAAAATTGCCGTTTACTCCAGGAAAATCCAATGTATGGCCAAAATGAAGAGTTATTATGCCTTTAAAGGTTCCTAAAACACGATTTTTATCATTATTTTCATTTGCCAGTCAGCAAAATAGGAAACACTGATGCAAAATAATTTGGAAACAAATATTCAATATTAAATGTCAAGTCTGTTTGTACAGGTGTAGTAATGACAATGTATACAAGTATTAGATAAATGGCTTTTTATGTCACACGTTCCGGTACATAGTGTGATTTTGTCGTTTATCAAATTTACAAGTAAACATGTTTTGATTTGGTTCGTAGAAAGACGTGCTTACCGAATGGCAAGATAGAGGTAGTAAACCAGCATTGCTTTTCATTAGTCATATACTGAAAGTAATTTCGTATTACCTAATGCGGGTTTAAATTATGTATGAAAGTAGCATTGAGTTAAAAGAGTAGGTAAAAGACGAGGAAAAACCAAGTAAGTTTTATGTAAACTGAGAAATATTTTGATAATAACTATATATTAGTTATTGCTGCAATCCTGCAACTTTATGGTGACCTCTTGCGCACACTGATCGTTGGTAACTAAACAGTGAAATATCTCTCAGGTGGAGGTGGTGCTTTCTCTCAAATATCTGTTAAATTTGACAGGGAAAGGTATTCTTACCGAACCGTATGGCAAGATAGAGGTAGTAAACAAGCATTGCTTTTCATTAGTCATATTCTGAAAGTAAATTCATAATACCTGACGCGTCATACTGGTTTACATTATGTATCGCAGTAGTATTGATATTGGCTGTATGATGCAAATGACATATGTGACTGGTGTGAGAGGCCTACTTTGGATGCATTTTTGGCTGATATTCCAACACTTTCTCGCCCTTACCTAACTGTTTAGGCATGCGCAACGCACACGCACACACACACACATACAAAGACACATAGACACAAGACCAAGAAAGAGAGGGGGAGAGAGAAAAAAATCTTACAGCTAGATTGCTGTTAGGGATAGGAGAAAAAATTGATTTAACTCATCGATGCAAATAAAATTTACAAACAAAAAGTAATTTTGGCCAGAGTTTTCTTAACCGCCATACATAATTACTTATATATGTCAAGCTATAGGTGTGTTTATGGAAGTCCCTATACCTAAGTTTTCTAGATCCCATATAAAAATACACCTTTCATGCTGAACGAACGGAACCGATGAAAGACCTACAAACGGCGTGTGACAGTAAACGGGGCATCATTTATTTATATAACCACTTTCGTGGTTGGATGGCTTCTAGTGTGCCACGTTTTTCATGAGATACACTGATGTACTGACAGTATATTAATTCACATTGAGTAGGTAAAAAGACGAGGAAAAACCAGGTGAGTTTTATGTAAACTGAGAAATATTTTGTTTGCTGCAATCCTGCAACTTGATGGTGATCCCTTGCGCACACTGGTTGTTGCTAAATAAACAGTAAAATATATCCCGGTGGTTCTAGTAGAGGGTGGTGCTTCCTCTCAAATATTTGTTACATTTGACAGGGAATCCAGGGGACTTGAAGACTATCAAAGGCTGATTTATACAAGAGGCGATAACCTTACAGTGGGGTTCATAATAATGTGTCTTTTTATTTCCGTTTCATAGCATTTGAAATATTTCAATGCCTTTTTTGTGAATAGAGAGGGGTGGGCAAACAATGGACAACTAAACAATCCAGTCAAATCCTACACGGAATAACACAGCAACTCAAATGGAAAAACACAATAGCTTTGCTGAGTGAACACCATGGCCCGGTATGTGTGGTCTATTAGGAGTGGGACTATCCCCTGTAGCTAGGTGTCATTTACAGCAGGGTGCATCAGCCTAAAGATCACCATTGTTTGTTACGGTGACAATTAAGCCGATAGCTTTAAGTGGCTGGGAACAATGCAGACGCGTGCTACGACAATCAGTCCAAGAGCCAGCTGTTTTGCCATTATCTTATATCCCCGTCACGCTATAGAGGCGGAATGAGCAAGAATGCCGTCGGAAAGACAATTCTTTGTGCGTTCCTGGATACTCAAAGAGTTCTGGTAATGGTTCTGCTTGATACCTGCTGATTCCGAATAAATGTGACGGGGGCTTAAAGGTACATACGAACCGAGCATCGGTGGAGCCTGGATTCCCAGTAACACATGTAAACCACTTCTACTAGATTCTTATATGACTCAAATAAATTCGACATGCAAAGGGAAAAACTGAATAGATCACTCGATGAGCCATAAAAGACCTTTAGACTGCTCCTTTCTTTAAATTTATGGTTGTAAATTTAACCTACTTTCGTGACCTACGTTCCTGCCCCATTGACATACAGCTTAGAATCCCAGCAGAAAAATCCGTTCAAACATCATTTTCGGGTAAAATTATACAATGCCTTTTGGTAATTCTCTTAGTTATACTACTTGAAACTATATGCTGGCATTTGGTTGGTTTCTATGACAAAAAATGACTTTGTATGCATCTTTAATCTATGCATATTGTCACATTTTATCATTGCATCTATCCCATATATTAATAAGTGGTGCTTGTTATCATGACACTGCTATTGCTGATACATTAATAAGTAGTGCTCAGCATCATAATAAAACACGCTGAGGGAGGGGGGGTCACGGTGTAATTGGATGGTTAGTGACGTTACGATTCATTTTTATGAAGAAAGTGAAAAGTAAAAACGTATGATTATTATAATTATGCTGCACAGATGAATCGTCTAAAATAGCATTTCAAATGTTTAATGTTGAAATACTTTATGTATAAAATGATAAAACATGGCTTTACAAAATGTGAATTAGTGCATTTTTGTTTTTCGAGGAAATAATATTCCATATACAAAGTATTATACACATGGAATATCCAGCAAACAAAACACAATACAAGATTTCTTTACAAGATTTTGATTGGAGACACTGAACCACTCGTTCTCACAAGCAACTGCTGCGGGAATGACTTATTATGGCCTTGAAACAAACGACCATGTTGCAATTTGTTGAGCCCTATTTAGTTTAAAGATGTTCATACATGTCTGATGGTGTTGGCATTTTAATACTTTTTTCTTCTGAACATCTTATTTTATTCCAGCATAGAAGTGCTATAAAAAGGGAATGTATCTAACATCAACCAAACAATGATGGGAGTGTTCTTCTGCCCGAGCCTTGTTTTGGCCTTGATGGCATGCGCCTTACTCAGTCAAACTCAGCTTAGCCAAACTAGAACCTGTAAGTGAATATGGACACTATAATACCTTGTCTGCAATTATGTTATACATTGTCAATTTTCATCTCAGCATTTCAATGACAAAATCCGAAGGTCATTTTATGTCAGCTTACACTGTTTGTCCATGTTATTTCTGTCATTTTTTTCCTGGAGTTAAGTCCATAAAAGCTACGTGAATTAATAGACCTGAATTAATATACCCGAGGGAGTTTTAGTACGACTGAGGGACCCATTGGATAACAGGCCCGTAGTTGGGAGGGGGTACGAACGCACTGTCCTTTCACTGTGTGATGTACACATGCAGTGTGTTTCACTGAGGGCCCTGCTATGCGTTGTTATATATAATTCACTTTATCCAATAAAAATTGGGGCTAATATCACTGCTTTTGGCAAGATGTTTATAACATTCTGTGGCCAAATTTAAATGTAGTTTTTATTGAGGCAAAGACTACGTAAGAAAATCGTTACTATTAATTATTATCTTTCAGTAGCACTTTAGCCAAGTATGGTGGTTGGAACTACCTATTTGTATACTCAAGTGTGGTAAACCTGTTTTTCCAATTTTTATTTAATAAAAAAAAATAATAATGGGCACAAAAAGGCATTGCGTACATAATCGAATACATCAACGGGGATTTTTTTTTTTTTTTTTTTAATTCTCTTTTATGGAATTTTTGAGTTCTGAATCATTCCATCTCCCTGCAGAAAATACAATCCAAGCTGCGACGTATGTGACCCTCGTAATGAACATTCACAATAAACAGCACCGTTATATGGCCAGGTCTTTTTCCTACTCCAACCTCTATTTGCTGAATGCTATAAGCGAGGAGACAACACGTACATAGTTTAATTGTCTTTGGTATGAGCAGGCCAGGGGAATAAAACTCCATGCGTGGACGTTTTAAAATCATTTGGACATGGCGCACAAGGCGTGGCATTTTGAAAATAATAAGATATACATGGCAAATCAATTCAAATTGTTTGAATTTCAAAAGTTTCAACTATATATTTATATGTAGAATGATAAAGCATGCCTAACATTTAAATTGCCTGGCAATATCTATCTTCAGACGGATGCGAGCCAAACAGTTGCTATAATGATGGAGTTTGCTTAGAAAGTGTCGAGGATCCTTCTGGCTTTCAGTGCATTTGCCCTGGTGCCTTTTTTGGAAAAAGATGCGAATTGCGTAAGCAGTGTCCTCATAACAAATTTGTTCTTTGTGGATAACAGGAAATAGTTATACAACATGTAAGAAACATGTTAGAAAGCAAGATTAATATCGCAACAATTGATACCAGCAGATATGCTTCATTTTATGCAATTTATCCATTAGCAACGTGTCTTCCTCTATATGTAGGAGTTTTAATTAATTTATTTTTTTTCTGCAAAACGACCATTATGTCATCATCGCTTGATGGCGCGGTATGGTCCCATGTATATTGACGACATCTAGTTTAAATGCTTTTATTATTAAATATAAGAAAAAAGGCTCAGCAGAAGTACGCAAAAATCTCAGAGTTCTGTACGAAATGAATTCCATAGATATCAGTTACCCTGTCTAAGTAACTGCTTAAATCATAAGAATTGAAATATCTCAAATTAAAGAGCACGCGTAGCAGTTTATTACCCTTGCAATATTTCATTTCAGGCCCGTGCCGCCTTAATTACTGCTGGAATGGTGCAAAGTGTGCAGTTAATACTACAAATTTGCTTTCGTGGTGCATTTGTCCGGAGGGGTATCACGGACAATTTTGCGATAAAGGTAGGCCGTACCCTTCTTATATTGCATTTAATGTGTAATTTGTAGCAGCAAAAGAAAATACAAAGAGAATTAACCATCGCAAATATTGACACCAGAACATATGCAATAGTAACTTCTATATCCCGAGATCAAGTCATATGACACTAGATCTCTGTTTGTTGACTATAACACAACTAACATATTCAGGTGATTAGGTGGAATTTATAAAACACGCCCTATGGCTCTAGATTTCTGTTTATTAATTATAATACAAGTAACTAATTCATGTGACTAGGTGAAAACACGTCCTATGGTAACACCCGTTAAGGCGGTTTTAAAAGGTCAAGTATTCTGTCACGGGCGAGTGCCAGCTTATATCTTTTTATTTGTTGACAGCAACGTGTGGGGAAAACGCCCAGTGCGTTTACATACCGCTAAACAAGCCATTGCCAGAGAACAATGACAGCTGCGATTCAGCATCTTACCAATATTGTGTTTGCGAAAAGGGTTACCTTGGGGACGGATTGAGATGCACCAGTAAGTTTTGTAGTTTATTGGATTATTGAACAATTCCGAAATTTGAAATTTGACATGATGAAAGTACAGGAGTCCTTTCCACAGGCAGTTTTGGGGCTAAATTTTTAGACCCCAGAGTTTTAGCCGATTTTAAAATTTTAACTATATGTATGAAATGATTAAACATCTCTAACATTTAAATTGGCTTGCCATCTATTTTCAGACGAATGTGAGCCTGACACTTGCCATAATGATGGGCTTTGCGCAGATCATATTGATGAATCGCCTGGCATTCACTGTATTTGCTTCTTAGACTTTTTCGGAGAGAGATGCGAATTGCGTAAGCAATGTCCTCGTGACACTTAATATCGACTTTTCTGGATAATATGAAATAGTTATGTATAGCACAAGCTCATAAAACGTTTACTATAGCAAGAACTGATACCACCAGATATGCTTCATTTTATATAATTAATTCTATGGTGGTGTGTCTTCCTAAATATGTTAATTAAATGAGTTATTCATTTATTTAATTATTTATTTTATAGTTTTTTACTGTGAAATGAACAGTATTCCATTATCGCTTGATGGCGCGGGGTGGTCCAGTGTTAATTAATATAACACATTGTCAACATTCAGGGCCGTAGCCTGAGCAAAATGCCAGGGGGGGCAGTAAGCGGACACGAGGGGGCGAAGCTACCGAGGGGGGAGGGTGTGGTGTGTAAAATTCCAAATTCCAGGGGGGGCAGCTGCCCCCCCTGCCCCCCCGGAGGCTACGGCCCTGACATTTAGTTTAAGTGATTTTACATCTGAAGAGTAAGAAAAATGGCCTAGGAAAGTACACAAAAAGTGACAGGTGTACGCAATTAATTCCATTGATATTAGTTACCCTGCTTAAAGATGCATACAAAGTCAATTTTTTGTCACAAAAACCAACCAAATGCCAGCATATAGTTTCAAGTAGTATAACTAAGAGAATTACCAAAAGGCATATTGCTTAATTTTACTCCAAAATGATGTTTGAACGGATTTTTCTGCTGGCATTCTAAGCTGTATGTCAATGGGGCAGGAAAGGAGGTCAGGAAAGTAGGTTAAATTTACAACCATAAATTTAAAGAAAGGAGCAGTCTAAAGGTCTTTTATGGCTGTTCGAGTGATCTATTCAGTTTATCCCTTAGCATGTCGAATTTATTTGAGTCATATAAGAATCTAGTAGAAGTGGTTTACATGTATTACTGGGAATCCACGCTCCACCGATGCTCGGTTCGTATGCACCTTTAAGTAAATGCTTAAGTTATAAGAATTGAAATAACTTAACGGTGAGAGAGCATTTTATAATTCTTGCAGTGTCCTCATTTCAGGTCCGTGCCGCAATAATGGTTGCTTGAATGGTGGAACGTGTGGAGTTCATTCTATAACTTTGCGATCGTGGTGTATTTGTCCCGAGGGTTATTTCGGAACATTGTGTCAAAAAGGTAAGCCGTGCCTTTCTATTACTGCATACTTTGTGTATCTCAGTATTAACATATAGCAGCTGATAGATCTAAGTTGTGAAGCATGCAGCAAAAGAAATTACAAAGCAAATTTAGCAGCGCAAAAATTGCTGCCAGAAAATATGTAGCAAGTACAGTAATAGTACCTTCTACAGACTGATATCAAGTCATATGGCTCTAGATCTCTCTTTAAAAACTATAAAACCATATTCAAATGATTTTGTTACGAAAACGTGTCCTATGGCTGTAGATCTCTGTTTATGATAATACAACTAACATATTCAGATGATTAGGTGGAACTTATGAAAACACGTCATAAAATAACGCCCATTAAGGTGATTTAAAATATTCAGGTATTCAGTCGCGGGCGAGTGCCAACGTACGTTTTTTAAATTTTGTTTTCAGCACAATGTGGGGAAAACGCCCAATGCGCTGACACGCTGCGTAATCGTACATTGCCCGAGAACAATGACAACTGCAATTCATTATATTACCAACATTGTATTTGCAACGAGGGTTACAGCGGGGATGGATTCAACTGCACCGGTAGGTCCTAGGTCGCATTCGGAACAGTGGACTAACTAGTTCTCGGGTCAAATATGGCTGACTCACTTGAATAATTCCCCCTAATCTATTCAGTGTCTTTATTGGATAAGACAGTCCTACCCCAAACTGTATTCAGAGTGAGGAAAAAACAGACATGGGCGAATTAAAGAGTTTAAGCAAGAAATAACGACACTCTAGCCACCTGTAATAATAATAATAATAATAATTTAAATTTGTGTTTATAAATTATATCTTAAGCAATTTGACGTCAGGCAATGTCTACAACAATGAAATCTAAGGAACAATTTGAGTAAAAGGCTATTCATAGTACATTGAGACATTTACTATATATATATATATAGGCCTGTTTATACAGGTCTGTTCATATAGTTTTGCTATTCTGCGTTTTTATCAAAACTATTTTTATTAAAAATATATATATATTTTTAAATATCAACACTTAATAAATTTGCAAAAAAATGCTTATCAGCTTGGTAGCTGGATCATAAATAAACATTATCAAACAAAAGCCGAGAAAAATGTCTTATCGTTAACTTACCGTTGTGGGACTATATGTGAGATGAACTGCCGTGACTGCAATTCTTTTTTACTTATTGAGACAGGTAGACATTATAAGACCAGGGTTAGTGAACACAGGAAACCAGTGAATGTATATAGACAAGACAAGCTCTGCCATTTCTAAGCATGTAATAGACAACGACCACAGTACTGACTGGAATTCAACCAAGATCCTTGAATCCGACTCGTCTGATATCCTACGTAAGATACAAGAGGCTATCAACATCAGCCGTCACCAGCCACCCGAGCATAGGGTCGGGGAGGTCGATGTACCTGACATTTATAAGAGGGTCTTGAGTATCAACATCTATGTACTCACGTCAGTCTGATGAAAGCCTACAGTGTACGTCTAGGTTGGCCTAAAGCTAACAGTGTAAACGTTTTTTCGGCTTTTGTTTGATAATTTTTTGACTGAATAAGTTTGTTTGTATATTACTGAATGTACAATGTGCTCTAATAAAAAACGGGATCAAGATGTCCATTAAATATATTTCTTTTCTTTCAGAATCGACAAAATAACAACCGGGAAAATAACAAAAAAAAAAAAAAAAAAAAAAAAAAAAAAAAAAAATGCAAGACAGGATACACAGTTCTTTGATTAATTTAAGAACCAAATTTATGATAGATATTCATTTGGACATTCATTGAAAATTATGTATGAATTATGTATAGCAATTAAAAATAAACTAATTTGGGCATTGCATTTGGTTCATTTTACTCCTCCGAAATTTGCTGCTCCACATTTGTTTTGATATGTATGATTCTAAACATTGATAATTCTTAACATAAAAGCCTTGACGTACGTAGGGGAAAGTACAAACATGAATGGACATTGATGACTTATTTCCCTGTTTTTTAATATTTCAAAAACAAATACCACATTACCAAACTCACCCGTTAGCCACAGCAGACTCACAGCTGTAATTATTGGTCTATTTTATGGGTATCAGAACATGTTTCGTCAAAAAGCGATTGCAGGGAGCTGTCTACTTTATTGTAGTTCTAGAGGTAGTTTATACATCTGCATGTTTGGATCAACTCTGACAACGACTGTCAAACAAACCAAACCATTTTGCCGAATTATTATTTCACAAAACTTTATAAATATATCACATTGGTAAAATGCCCTTCAATATCGACACATGACTTTAAAAACTTTTAGATAAATATTTATTATATGTAAGGAGGAAGTTTTTTATGACTAATTTGCTTTTTTTTTTGCCATTTACAACTGCACTACAAAAGTTAAACTAAAAATGATGTACTATTCCACTTACATATTTGTTTAACTGTTTTGGCATGATTTAAGATAATTACAATGTTACTTAATAGGTTAAGATAGTGAGACACGTTACCAAATCAATTAACATAAAACCTACATGTTACGATCTCAATACAAGGCCAGTTGCAACGGGACAAAATCATCTGGACAACAGCACATAAACCAAAAATCAGCAATTGCCACTCTGATGATTGTGTCTTTTGTTACTGCATCTGCCGATACTGTAATTTTGTCATTTTGATTTGGTTCGTGGAACCATAGTAGCCAAACAGTATGGTACATCAGAGTTTGCAGACAAATGTAGTTTTTCTTTAGTCATATAGTGAAAGTACTGAAAGTACACATTATCCAACGCGTCATGGGGTTTCCATTTTGTTTGACTATGACGTCCTATATTAAAGTGTCCTGAGTGTCAGAGTCACTGTGAATCGGACTTCAACATTCAACTCTGAAGCAGTGTACGATTTTGTCAATCAAACAGAACTGCTCCGCAGTGAATCTGCAGTTGAATGTCATCAGACCAAAATGAAGCATAAAACACATTTAATTCTTACTGTTTTTAAGATGTAAAGTGAACAATAAATAATGTTTCTAAAAGAAAAAGATATATCCAAAGTGTTTTGTATTTTTTTGCTTACCAAAAACAATTTGCTCCTGAAGATGATAAACGCAATGGGCTTATACGTACTTGCAGTGTGCCAAGTTTGACAGCTACACCATTGTATGTCAGATACCACTATAAGGGCTACGCAATGGCTAGACCATAATCAGATTTTAGAGAAGAATATTGCCTGTGTTGTGGTACTGACCTTCGACTGCAAAATATTCGTAGTTAAAAACGCCAAACTTCGTATCAGCCACTTTACTTCTTGCCTCGTCTGCACGAGATAACGTCAGCGCACGGCGGGAAAGCCAGCTCCAGGCGGCACAGAGCTGTGACGTACAAAACTTGTGACTTCCAAATATGGATGCTCCAGGCGGATACAGATGTAACGTATGAGGCTTGTGACTTCCACATATGGGAGCGCCTCAGGCAGAATTTTGCCGACGAACGCCTCCAAGTTGACGGTATTCACTAGGGTCAGTTTTGCTGATTTGGGTTACATATGAAATCAAGATCGAGCTGGCAAAACTGAAATCTAGAACTTGGGATATATCAAAGTAGCACTTAAAAAAACTGGGTGATACAAATAAAATAGTTCACTGGTGTGAGAATTAAACTTAATTAAACTTGTGGCTATTATTCCAATAATTTCTCGCCATCACCTAGCTGTTTAGAGATGCACAGCAAACACACACGAGCGAGAGAGAGAGGGAGAGAGAGACCAATGCCACGGATAGAAGGATTTGTTTATTTACTCGTTTGTATTATTTTTCATCCTTCTTGTACCCTTTGGGGTGTCGAGGGGAAAAAGAGTTAGATTTTTCTGTCTCTGGCAAGCTGCTTGGTTGAGTGGGATGTTGTTCAATTGCAAAATCTCACGTACTCCATCTACCCACTTCTTCCTCGGTCTTCCTCTTGCCTTGAAGCCGGAGTTTCTTTATGTACGCTTTGCTCCCCGGTAGATGTGGGGGCATTCGTGCCAGGCGACCGAACCATTTGATAGTCTGTTTTTGAATGATTTACTATTGTATTATTTAGCTTGTATTATTTACTCAGATTAAATCGGACCAAATTCGCATCCAGAATAAACAATGCGACCTAACAAGCATCGCTTTTCATATATTGATATGCTGGAGTAAATTCATATCATCCAAAGCGTCATACGGGTTTGCAATATTTTTATTTCGGACGGCCTGTATTAAAAAAAGCACTGAAATTAACTGGGTGACGCAAATAAAATAAAATAGCTAACTGGTGTGAGATGCCTTCTTTAGTTTAATATTTTGATTATTTTGGCTGTTATTCCATCACTGTGTCACACACGCACACATACACACGCAAACGCACACACACACACACGCACACACACACACACACACGACAAAGAGAGTTGAGGGAACAAAGGGGGGGGGGGTAAAAAACTAAGCGATGGCTGCCACGGAAAGAAAGATATCAAATATTTGATTTAACTGAGCAATACAAATATAATATTGCAATGCTGTTATAGACCTTAATGAACTCAGGTTGAATATGTTTGACTATCTCTCACTATCTTGCCTCAGTAGTTTATGTGGCGCACAGACACAAACACGGGAGAGAGAGAGAGAGAGAGAGAGAGAGATTGAATTTCATCAGTAATCTTTATCGTTAGAACTGGGTCAATTCGACGGGCAACATCATAATAAAATGAAGAAGAAATTGTTGGCTAGAGTTCCGCTTTACCTCAATATTAATATTTGCCAAGCCATACGGGAGTGTTAATGGAAGCCACGACCCGAATGGACTTTTTCCAGGTCAAATATAAAAATACATGTTTTATGCTGAACGAAAGAAGCTAATGGCGTGTGATAATAAACTGGGCATCGATATTCAAAAAGGCACTGTCGTGATTGGATGGCTTCTCATGTGCTACGTTTTTCAAGAGATACACTGATATACCGGTACTTGCAGTATATTATAACCAGTAGGTGGGGGGACGTTGCATTTCCTGACCTGGCACCAACGAGGAAAAACAAGGTAAGTTTTATGTTTTAACATAAAAAAACTTAAAAGTGTGAAGTGTTTTGATCAGTGCAATTCTGCAACTTGATGGTGGTCCCCTGCACACACAGATCGTTGCTTAAAATGATAATAACTCTTCGTTTCGAATGAATTTTCTTGGAGTGAACAACAATTTTTCCTTCCTTACCACTGGTTAATGAATCAATTTTTACATTCAACGTTATTCCCTGATTTTTTTTCTAAAAAAGTTTGATTTTTTGTTAAAATATCTTAAGAGTATAGCCATCAATGGGGGTCAACTGGATTAAAGACAAGGTCAGATATCAGAATTGTAGCTATAACTGCCGTTTTTGTGGTTAAACAGAATATATTTTATTTCTGTGAGTTATTCACTAGTTTTTTTGTGAAATATAGATCTCATATGATAACAGTGATATATATCTCGGTGGTTCTGGTGGAGGGTACAGAGCTTCCTCTCAAATATTTGTTGTTCATGTTTGGCCAGGAATCCAATGGACGATTACCTTGGTTCAAACTTTGAACAACCGTCTTTGGAATTTTAAGAAAGGAATAATGTCATTTGTTGAAACTATTTCAATGAAATTAAGAGCAAATTTTATTTCAAGTGATTTCATCATACATTTTTCGCTGCAGACTATAAGGCAAATTTATTTGAAATTTATTGACATTCTGCGGGTGTGCTAATGGACGCTTGTGGATCCTGCATGTATTTTCTCCGGCACAAATGGATTATATACGCATTTCTGCTACACAAAGAATCAGTGAGGATTTACAAAACCTGTGTCACGATTATCACAAAGCATACTGTGACACTGGCGATGCATTCTAATAGTTTTAAAAGGGCAGTTATCTGTATGAAACAAATGTATGTGTCTAAGGTTAACGAATAGATATTCATACTTTTTGCCCTGTAGTAGAGCTTGGTCCAATAGCACTAAAAACAGCTGTATCTACACCCAGCAATGTTTGTTCCTATGGTCAGAGACAAAGCCAGGTTTTTGTCCAATGCTTTTAAAATCGGGAGACTTGAAAACCTAACGGTTGTTCGGTTTCGAAGCCTTATTAAAACGGGAATGAAGTAATTATTTTCTTTAAATGTAAAAAAGCCGATTCAGATAAATGGTAGTTTTAACTTTCTGTGGTACTTTCAGCATGTATAATTAGATGTTCGGTGTCTCATTTGTCGCCTTTATGTGAAGTGTGGTTAGAATTAACATTCTAACCAATTCTAAGAGTGTTTAGTACCAGAAGTGGTCCCCTTAGTTTCAGATTTCCTCATACGTGGGTCATAATAAATTTTGGTGAGTTATAGCAAGAAGAATAAACCATTTAATGCTTGGTGAACAATGTTTATTTATTCTTTTGAAAGGCCAGATGTAACTTTTCCACATTTCAAATCTTGGAATATATTTCATCGTGCGATAGAACAATCAAATTTACAAATTTAATATTTTATTTGTCGTGAAAGTAGTTTTGAAGAGAATCATGCTTTAAATTTGTATGAATGGCATGGAATATTGATATGTTTACACGTAGTTTGTATTTTCTCACCCCTAATATCTGTTAGATTTGGTCTCTGGAATACAAAGTACTGCTGAACTGTAATATAATCAGTTTTTATTATCATTATTATTATTATTATCATTATTATTATTACATTATTTTTGTGTATTTTACTGACACACACTTTACAAGTAGCAGTAACATAGCATTCTTTTTACTTCAACTCTTTCATTTATTTTGTTATGGGGGGGGGGGGGCAGCGTCATTTCGGTTTTTGTTGCGTCCTTTTGGTGATTATTTATTCATTTATTGACTTGCATATTCATTGTTTGTTTGTTTCCTGCAAAATAGGCATTAATCGTTTTTGTGAGGTCGATGCTCTCCCTCCCCTCCGTTGATTCCTTTGCCATTACAATGCAAAAGTTGCCTTGACGGAAGTACAATAAAACGTCGAACTCCACAAAAGTTGGGTTTTCCCATAAAGTGAAGAAGGCATTGCACAGTTACACATCATATAATTATATTCATGTATAGCTATCCAGGGAATAATCTTTATTCCTGTAATATAAAAATAACAAATACTGACATTTTAGCGTTTAACACATATGAAAAAATCAAAACAGTATACCCAAATGTTGTTACATATTTTACCATTGCAACCATCTCACCTATTTATAAGTGATGCTTGTTACCATGCGACTGATGTTATTACTGATACATTGGTGAGCTGTGCTCAGCACCAAAATAAAACACGCTGAGTGAGGTCGCGGTGTGACTGAATGTTCAGGGAGGTTAAGCTTTAATTTTGTATAGAAAGTGAAAGTTAAAACTTATGATTATTATCAATATACTACATAGATGAAAATTCTTAACTAGCATTTGAAATACTTAATGTTATGCATAATATGATAAAGCTTTGATTTATACAATGTGAATCAGTGTATTTTATGTCTTATTATTGTTATTTTGATTAAATAAAATCCCATAGACAAATTATTCTTCACATGTAAATTTACAGCAAACAAAAAAGAATGTGATCTAAAAGCCCTGTGATTCCATGGCAGAGTTTCAGTTTCATCTTTTCTGCCACGTTTACAGTATACATCTTATATAAGCTACCAAGCTGAGCACGATGTTAGCGTTATCAGCACCCAAACTTGGTGACATGTTAAATTACATTGGGCGCTCTGTAAAAATGATGAATCACGCGCACGCACAGGCAACTGCAACGGTTTTGCCATGAGCATTTGGTTTCAAATTGCAATGCTCCCGAAAAAGAGAATATATTGCCATATTGCATTATTTCTGTGCCTCGTAATCTGCGATTTTTTTCAAGAAAATGTGCCCGATTTAGTTTAAATATTGTCATACATGTATGATGATGTTAAAATCTGAATATCTCATTTTATTCCAGCATAGAAGTGCTATAGAAGAGTACTTTATCCAACATCAAATATTCTATGATGGGATTGTCCTGTCCGAGCCTTGTTCAGGCCTTGATGGCGTTCGTCTTTCTCAGTAAAACTCAGCTGAGTCAAACTTGTAAGTGTATAGAAACCAACTCAACATCCAAGTTCATGTGCCGTAGCATGTTTGCAATTCTGAGATCCGATGTAAATTTTTGTTTCAGCATTTTGGTCTCAACATTGCTTGTTTGCAATGATTATATGCCATGTTTTTATGGATCTTTTCAAGTCTACTCGTTCCCACCTTTCTGCGGAACGCAATCCAGGCTGCGGTATACTATATGAACCTCTCATAGTTAGTATTCACAATATTCAGCACTACTTTTACCATATGATCAGGTCTTTAATTCAATCTCAATATGCCAGGTGCTTTATCGATCATGCAGCAGCCACTATTATAATAGTCTACGGTATGACCAGGCCAGGGGGATCAAACTACATGACTTTTTGCACCAGAATGGAGCACGCCGTGCGGACAACTTATATATCATTTAGGCATGCTCCAGGTGTACAAGCCATAATCGTGTGAAAACGATAACCTATGCATGATCGCTATATGCAAATTGATTGAGTAAAAAAATAAATTAAACTATATGTGTGAAATTATAAAACATGCCTGGTATTTATAATGCCTTGCTACATCTATTTTCAGACAATTGCGAGGATGACAGTTGCTATAATGGTGGGTTTTGCATAGATAATCCTGACGCTCCGTCTGGCTTCCAGTGCATTTGCTTCTCTTCCTCTTTCGGAGAGAGATGCGAATTTAGTAAGCAATACATTTGTTACACTTACTGTCGTCCTTTGTGGACAACATGAAATAGTTATGTACAGCAAAATGTAAGAAAGCATGTTTATTTTTGCAACAATTGATACCATACCATATGCTTCATTTAATACAATTTATCTATTAGCAGCGTGTCTTCTTCTGTTTGTCAGACATTTTATTCATCTAGTGAGTTTTAATTTTTACTGCAAAATGAACAGTATGTCATTTCGTTTGATGGCACGGAGTGGTCCATTGTGAACACAGCATTCACAACATCATCAACATCTTATTCTGAAGAGAAAGAAAAAAGTTGAACAAAAATACGCAAAAAAGTACCAGGTTGATATTCTGTGCAAAATAAATTCCATAGATATTGGTTGTCCTGCCTTATTAAATGCTTAAATTGTAAGAATTGAAATATCTCAACTGAAAGAGCGCGCAAAGCATGTATAAGCCTAGCAACATCCTCATTTCAGGTCCTTGCCTCATGGGTAACTGCAAGAATGGCGCAACGTGTGCAGTTAATGCTACAAATTTTCTATCGTTGTGCATTTGTCCCGAGGGTTATTACGGAAGAGAGTGCCAAATAGGTAAGCCGCTCCTTTCTAATACTGCATACATTGTGTATCTCGGTATTGACAGATAACAAGTAATAGCTAAATTACAAAACAGATTTACTAGATTGACGCCAGAAGATAATAACAATTCCAATTAAAGGTATCATCTTTAGACTGATATTAAGTGATAATATGACATTAGATATCTCTTTATAAACTATAATACCATATTTAAACGATTAGGTGGAACTCATGAAAACAGGTCCTGTGGCTTTGGATATCTGGGCCCGGTTTCAATAAGGATGGATAGCGCTAGCCTTTGGATAAAATGTCTGCAATGTGCATCCTATGGATAGCGCTATCCAGAGAATAATGCGTTTTTATCAACATTGGATAGCGTTATAAGTGCTTATCCAAATGATAAAGATGTCCCCTCAAAGTAGGTGCAGTTAAATCATCAAAAAAAAAAAAAAAATGACGCAGTAAACCCTAGTTGTTTTTGCTATTGATACTTTGAATGATACTGAGTCCATTGATAATATATCATAATATATCAAATTGACTGATTTAGTCTAGTGAGATTTTTGAAAAAATGCTCTGCATAAGAGGCAAGGGGCATTTTGGGGTAAAAGTTGGGAACCAGGCTTATTAGCGTAATTTTGGAATGCTGATTCCAATTAACCCGGTTCCCAAGCGAAATTTTGCGTTTTTAACGGTCTAATTTGCAAAAAAAAAAAAAAAAAAAAAATAGCCGCCAGATTTCCTATTTTCTGCAATATCTCTGGAACTAGACAGTCAAATATGACAAATGAAGTGTCTTTAACTATATTTTCAGGGTCGAGGAACATTATTAAGATGTTTCTGTTAAAATTAGATTTACGCAATTTTCCTAAATATGCAAATTAGGATCGCCATTACTGAAAAACCGTTTTACTTCTGTATTTCTGTAACTAGGCAAGCAAACATGACAAATGAAGTGTGTACACTTATGTTCTCAGGGTCAGGGAATGTGATAAATCAGATGTCTTGTCTGATGGGTAGCACTGACTTTGTGAATCGTGTCCGAGTAGCACCTTTTATTGCTTCTTCCCTGTATCTGTCAAACACTAGTCAATCTGCTGGTAGTTAGAACCTGCCTTCAGAACTGCTTTTATGTTCGTGTCGGCCGAACTACCAAAGGTCACTGCATTGTCAGGCTTTCCCAGTGAAATTGCCAGTTCTTGCCAATCAATTATAAGGCAAGGTGAGCAGAGGCGGATCCAGGATTATTTGAAGGGGGGGGGGGGGGTCCGCAGATGCAAAGCCTTCCCCTCCCAATTGGCAACGGGTTAGGGGCCTGTTGAAGGACCACGAACAATTTTGGTACATAAGAGGGCGAACGGTGCCATTTGATTATGGTTTACAACTATGATTCAGCTAGTCAAAATTATAATTTCAAGTGGGGGACAAGAATTCGAAGGGGGGGGGGGGTCAGAGCCGCTTGGTTAGGAGTCATTCAGTTTAATTTCATCAGGGTAGAATACGTCTTCTGTTAACCTTTCTGTTACAGATTTGGTCTCAACGAAATCGTTTAGAAGCTTGAGAAACTGCTCAGACTTGCAATTAACACAGAAATGTTTTCCGTATCGTCAATCATTTAATTGGATTCAATAGAACATCAGAAGATTAAAGTTAAAATCCAAGAACTTTTGTTAACGCGTAACTAGTAATAAGCTAATGGAAAAATCGCCGAAATGGATGAGGTGAGATGTCATCGTGTACTTTAAGTATACACATACATATTGACATTTAATATGGAATATTTTAGTTCAAAAACAAAGTGTTGATAATAGATTAACTTTTTTAGAAATATTGATCACATACGACAATTGTGATCAGGTATATGTCTAGCCAGGTGTGTTGGTTATTGTTCATTAGACTGCTTTCTCTGAAGCGCGGTTATATTACGTAATATATGGCAGTTTCTCTGAGCAGTCCTCTTTGGCTGGTTACATAATATAAAAGGGCAGCAGTTCTGCAGAATAAGTCTGTATTTTTTTGCAACGTCCAGTCAAATAGCTTGATATTTTGCAGACTGTTTGCTGACCTTACGGAATGTGAACAAACGGCAGCAACTTGCCACACTATTGTTGCATTATACCAGAATGGACTGAAGCAAACTGCTATTGCCAGACAGCTGCATGTGTCCCAGGGAGCAGTTTCTAATGTCTTACAGAAACACGCTCAGACTGGTACATTAACACAGAGACCACGCCCAGGACGTCCTTAAATCACCACCAGAAGGGAAGACCGCTTGCTTCTGCGGTTATGTCGCAACAACTGGACAAAGACAAATCTTGCTGTAAAAAATTGAGTGGCAAATTACCATTCAAAAGCATGTTTCTAGAACTCTAGTGAATGCAAGGCTACTTTTAGTTGGTTACCTCTATTAACAGAGCAATGCCAACGTCTGCGTCTGTGGTGGGCTAGACACCATTTGCGGTTCCAGGCACAGCAGTAGGTTCATGTAGATTTTTACAGATGAGGCAGGGTTCGAGTTCCACCACCGTGATGGCTGAATCAGTCAGTAGGCTTCCAGAGGAGTTACTGCACGAGGATTGTGTCACACTACAGTGACTTGTGGTCGTGGCAGTATCTGTGTATGGGCCGGTTTCCACGCTGGAGCCAAAACAACATTGATGGCAATTGATGAAACCCTCAACCAGATAAAAATAAAGGGACATTTTAGAGAATACTTGCTTGCAATTTGCAAGAGGGTATTTCCAGGACAAATTGATCTTGCAAGATGACAATGCCCGACCACATCGTGCCCATGCAATAACTGCTTTTCTGCAAAACCAAGAGGTAAACAAGTTGCCTTGGTCGACGGAATTCCCCTGACATGGGGAAGAGTTGAAAGCGACATGACTCCCAAGGTCACGTCAGCTTCGTTTATAAGGCTTTACTTACATGTATTCAGCTGCGAAAATCACACGCCATGCCTATTGTTTTATAACATTGTCATTTGAGAGACGAACGCGACATCAATTTCGCAAATGTGGAGTTCAGTAAGTGGCGAAAGAGACACAGCCATGTCATTTTCGGCTCTCAAAGCTCTGTAGAAAAAGGCGAATTCGGCATAGGCCTTATCGTTTTCGCATGTAAAGGGGCGTCTATATGACGCACGCGTAGGCTCCTATGGGCCATGGTAGATAACAAGTGTTTTTTCATCCATTACTAATATATGGGAAAAATTAAAGAACATCTGTTTGAAAAAATCCATTTAAATGTCAAGTCCGTACATTGCATCACATGAATTACTTGCTTCTGCAAATCCCTCCATTGCATTAATAAGGAAATCATTTTTTTAATCTAGGTAAAAGGGGCAGTTGTGTGATCCAATATGTTTACATCCCAATGGCAGCGCAGTATTTAATTGCAAAATTCAATTCAGATTCGAATAATTGCTACAGTGTGACAGTGTAGCACTCATTGCTGTTTTGATTATAGTGACAATGTCTTAACCACTTTCCCTAACGCTGAAAACATAGGTGTGGGCACTTCATATGTCATGTTTGCTTACCTAGTTAACGAAAGAGTAGTTCTGAAGGCAGGTTCTAACTGTCAGCAGATTGACTTTTGTTTGAAAGATACAGGGAAGAAACAATAAAAGGTGCTACTCGGACACGATTCACAAAGCCAGTGCTACCCATCAGACAAGACATCAGATTTATCACATTCCCTGACCCTGAGAACATAGGTGTAGACACTTCATTTGTAATGTTTGCTTGCCTAGTTACAGAAATACAGAAGTAAAATGTTTTTTCAGTAATGGCGATCCTAATTTGCATATTTAGGAAAATTGCGTAAATCTAATTTTAACAGAAACATCTTAATAATGTCCTCGACCCTTAGTCGAGTAGCCAGAACGCTAACCCTGCAATGTTTTTTCCTGTAAACTTTTTTCGCTGAAATGCATTCTTTTGCTCGAGAGAAGCAAAATTAGCTTGGTTGCTATTTCCGAGACCTTGAGCATTTTTCAATATGGCCGTCAATTTATGAGAAAAAATAGAAAAACGAGCAGAAGTCGCCGGGTAAACATTATTGACAGCTTTTTCGAACGTGTATCCTATCAGGAGAGCACAACAGTACTAGTGAATACAATTAAGCCCGTTACATATAGCAAAAAAGCCAAAATGGCCGTCAAAACATATGGCAGAAAGTAAAAACAGCTGCAAAATAAGTTCGTTTTTTGCAAATTAATTCTTATTAAAAACATTTCCGCCGTTTCTATTTATGTCAATTATGATAATTTGTTAGTCATGATCCTAAACTCTCAGAAACAGCTTATTTGACATTAATCAGATGGTGGCAGACGGTGCCATCTCCTGAGAGTCCATTTGCCACTCCGACGAGCCCCATAGTCAAAGCTTGCTATGTTATATCTTGCAAGCTGTTTTAAAATAAATTGTTTCATCTGGGTTAGAGAAGCTTATAAGCTTGATTTTATTTGCCAGTTGATACGTAGGAGATATTGACAATTTTTCAAAATTCAAGATGGCCGTCAATTTGTTATGTGAATAGCGAGAGCCATACATTCAAATAAAAAAAATTAATGCTTCACTCCATTGTTCATTATTGCATATTTATATTTATATCCATGCAAAGTGCGATCATTTATTTCATTTTTGCAAGTTATTTTAATAAAAATGGCCTCTAAAACATAATGGAAGGGCAAAGAAACAACTGTAAAACTACAAGGCTTTTAACTGAAATAGACTTTAACTGGAACAAATATAAATTCATATATAAAGTGAAAAACGATATACCTGCGTTCAAGACACATCACACAATAAAACATATTTTTAGGTTAAATGATACAAACAAGGAAAACCAATATGTCCGTCAATGCTGCTCTATGATCAATCCAAACATGTGTAAACTAAATCATTTTGAAATAAAAAAAGGCGTCAAATCGTTTTCTTCAAGTTGGATTATTCTTATCCTTTTCTTGTAAACGTTTTAAATATTTTAACAGCGATGGGTAAAGGCATTTTTGTTGTTTAACAATGAATTTTATTATAAATAACCGAGATCCAAGCAGGGGTATACAAACCCAGAGGTTAGGGCCCATGAAGTCAGCTATTTTGGACAACGTGACATAGTACGGGGATATGCGAGGGTTATCCATCGACATCATGTATTCGAAATGTTGTTTTTGCCAATATATACTTACAGATAATGGAAACCTTGAGATAGTAATGTATGCATTTTCTACTTGTAGGGCAGATGTAATTATCCATTGTGCATTTATTGATGACTTAGTACTCGGGCAGTTAAGATAATGATGAGTTGTCATGTTGCCATGGTTCATTGCTCATGGGTAAGCATTTTTTTTTGCAAAAATGGACCAAATACACATTGAGCAATACTCAGTGGGCATCTGCACATTTTGAGGATTGGTTTTGGAGGCCTGTAAAGGCCCAAAAAAGGTCACCCATGTTGTTAGTCCAGTGAACGGAATCATGCCATGTCTATCATGTGAACAACTTACATCTCTGGGCACTGGGTGTGAGGGGAGTCTGATTTGAGCTATAATGTATGGGCTGTTCCCACCCCACAATCAGGAACCTGGTTGAATGCCTCAACATGCCAGGCTCTGTTAGCGATATACCGCAGCCAGGGCGAGAGAGTGTCAACTCCAGACCAGGATCGCTACACCAGGTTGCATCAGCTACGGGAGCAGTTTCGCCATGTCAGTCGTACAGTACAAGAAGCCCCCGGCAGGAACAACAACCGGAGCAGCAGCCCCACTGTACGTCGACGCTTGCTGGCGGTCAACCGATGGTGGTCGTTGTTGGCAACATACCAGTAACTGCTCGTCACTACGTAGATCAGATCCTGCAACCTCACATAACCTCGTTAATGCAGCAGAAAACTGATATCACCTTTTCCCAACAGGACATGACCCGTTCACATTCGGGGTAGGACATCCACCCCTGGGATGGATGTCCTACCCCGGCCTGTCTATTTTCCGGATATGAATCCGATTGAACATTTGTGGTACTACATATATCTTGTCCGTCCGTTGTCCAAGGCAGCAGCTGGTCGAGGCACTACGACAAGGCTGGAATAGGATTCCACACGACACCATCCCATCCACATTTATTGCCCGAGCATGCGCCAACAGATCGCCGCCTGCATCGAAGCAAGCGGAGATCGTACCGGCTATTGGCCGTTGTGACTTTGTGTTGGGCTGGTGCCATTTTTGTTTTGAAACTATTCATGAAACTTAAGATTTTTGGTTCTGTATACAATGTCCTAAACAAATTATTCATATGAAAATAATCCAGTTTAGAGCTTCAAAATAACAATTATTTTGAAAAATATGGCCTCAAAGATTTTAATGGCTGTCAGTATATAACCAAAAGATTTGTAAGATGTTTTGCTTATTAACTCTTAAAAATGCAAAGTTAAAAAAGTGCAGTAATAAGAAAAACTAGAAATACTGTCATATACTGATGAAATATTCTTACACGTGCAAATCTCAATAAAAAGAATGGGAAGTTTTAAAGCTAAATTTTATGTACATACTGAAAAAGTTATGATAAAGATATAAAATTGAAATATTAAGGTATGATCAATTTAAAAACAAAAACGAAAAAAAATAATAAGATTAATATTTTTACAAAAGTTAGATTAAATTACGCTCACCCCCCCTCCCACCCCGTCCCCACCAACGGACTTGGTTGGACTCCATGTAAATATAAGAGTCCCGATTGCAGATGAACATTTTGGACTGTGCCCAAATTCCTGAAGAACCCCCTGTTGGCCCTTGATAAACTTTCTGTATTAAAAAGAGAACTTACGTAATGGTCAATCCTATCAATTATCCTCTTTTATAGAGTCTTCGTATAACTGTACCTTACAAGTTCACTTTGTCAATAAATAACAGGGTTAGATATATTTTATTATACGCCGAATTATCAGTTTAAAACGTAATTTAACTGCTTTTTACCTTTTTGGGCATGTTTTAGCGGTCATTTGAAATGCGGAATATCATGCACTTTAAACCCGACTCTTTGATATGTTACACAATTATTTATTTATAATATAATGATATTATAATATATTTTTATATTATTGACGGCCATCTTGAATTTTGAAAATTGATCAATGTTCCATATCTAGCCACTGCCAAGAAAGCCCAAATTAAATTGGCTTTTATACCCCCAAAGTGTTAAATTCTTTTTAAAAATTCAGGGAATAACATTCTAAGTATTTGACTATGGGACCAGGAGAAGTAGCAAACAGACTCTTGGGGGGTTACTGAACTGTCAGATAAGCTTATTCCAAGAGTTTCGGGTCATGACTAACAAAATATTATAATTAACATAAATATAAAAAGGGGATATGTTTTTATAAAAATAAATATGCAAAAAACAAACTAATTCTGGAGCTTTTATCATTTTCTGCCTTATGTTTTGACGGCCATTTTGGTTTTTTGCTTAGTGGTACGCGATTAAGCGTATTCACTAGTACTGTTGTGCTCTCCTGATAGGATACACGTTAAAAAAAGCTGTCAATAAAGTTTACCCGGCGACTTCTGGTCGTTTTTCTATTTTTCGTCATAAATTGACGTCCATATTGAAAAAAGCTCAAGGTCTCGGAAATAGCAACCAAGCTAATTTTGCTTCTCTCGGCCTGAAGAATGCATTTCAGCAAAAAATGTTTACAGGAAAGAAAATTGCAGGGTTCGACTATTGGGCCTATGGAAGTGGCGACTCAACTACCTGAAAATATAGTTAAAGACACTTCATTTGTCATATTTGCCTGTCTAGTTCCAGAGATATTGCAGAAAATAGGAAATCTGGCGGCCATTTTGTTTTGTTTTTTTTTTTTTTTTTTTTTTTTTTTTTTGCAAATTAGATCGTTGAAAACGCAAAATTTCGCTTGGAAACCGGGTTAATTGGAATCAGCATCCCAAAATTATGCTAATAAGCCTGGGCCCGGTTTCATCAAGGCTGAATAGTCTATCCTATGGATAACACTATCCAAGGTATAAATCTCTTATCCTCTGTATAGTTATCCTCTGTATAAAATTGTGTTTCACAAAGGCTGGATAAACAGCATGATAGTAATCCAGTGCATCCAATACCATATTTGGAAAAACACATTCCCATAATGCAGTTGGTTGCTATAAACATTATAATAGCTATGATAGTTGCTAACAAAAAAGTGATCTATACCATATTTTGAAAATAAATTACCCATAATAAACAATATTATCAGTATATTATAAGATGGCACATTCATTAAAATAATGGGGAAAATATCTAGCCTACAGGATACTTTAGTGTCAGAGTCACAAACACATCACATTGCATTAGTTGTGCCTCATGCAATGTTTACAATTTGCAGTTGAAGGGCAAAGTCGTGACTTTTTAACAAAATGGCTGACTTGGCACGTGTATTATAATTTTAATTTTTCGTCGTTTCAAAAGGTATGTTTTCAGTAAAATAAAATTTATACTGAACAAAAATATAAACGCACGAAATAATATGTAGATGACCAATACACAGACACTCTGTATAGTCTAGACACTGGTAGCACTAGGAACCACCCACATGCACCGACCACACCCGATATGTCGCCCATTAAACACCTGTTGAATGTTCTGGGTCAACGTTTTAGCCATCATGTTCCAGCTCTCGAGAATGTTCGCCAACTGCGAGTAGCACTCCGAGAGGAATGGGATAATGTCCCTCAGGCCAATATTGGCAACTTAATGATGTCCGTGCGCCGCTGGTGTACTGCTCTGCGCAAAGTTTATGGTGTCTGTGGACTCAGGATGTTAACCCCCATGGTGTATTTGATGTCCTAACTCTTGGGCTATGCATTTAAACTTCCCCTAATGCTTTCAAAGTGTTGTCTATTTGTCGAGAAAAATATGCTGTTATTTTTGGACATATACTATAGTTCCATATATGAAAATAAATCTACATATTATTTCGTGCGTTTATATTTTTGTTCAGTATAAATTTTATTTTACTGAAAACATACCTTTTGAAACGACGAAAAATTATAATTATAATACACGTGCCAAGTCAGCCATTTTGTTAGAACGTATTTGACGACCTTGTCCTTCCACTGCACATTGTAAACATTGTAAACTAATCCAATGTAGTCTGTTTTTACACTGACAGTTTAAAACTCTCCTGAAGATACTATTATTATTATTCCTATTATTTAACTGAACGTGTCATCTTGAAATATATATTTTTATGGGAAGTTTATTATCCAAACGTGGTATAGATTACTTTTTTTAGCAACTATCATGACTTTTCCAATGTTTATAGCAACTTATTACATCATGGGAATGCTTTTTCCAAATTTCTTATCCACTGGCTTACTATCATGCTTTTTAATGAAACCTTTGTGAAATATAAATTTATACAGCTGATAACTGTCTAGAGGATAACAGAATAATACCCTTGGAAGAGATTTATACGATGGGTAATGTTATCCATAGGGTAGTGCTATCCAGTGTTGATCAAACCAGGCCCGGGTGATTAGGTGTAACATATGAAAACACGTCATAAAATAACGTCCATTAATAGGGTCTAAAATTTCCAAGTAATCAGTTGCAGGCGAGTGCCAAGGTACATTTATTATATTTGATTTCAGCAAAATGTGGGGAAAACGCCCAATGCGCTGAAAAGCAGTCCAATGTTCCATTGCCTGGGAACAATGCCAACTGCAATTCATTTTTTAACCAAATTTGTGTTTGCAATGAGGGTTACAGTGGGGACGGATTTAACTGCACTAGTAAGTATTATAGAACATTTGGAAAATTGAATAGTTCTCTTTTTTGATTTTATTTTTTTTTTATTTTTAAGGTTTCTATTGTAAAGCACGTCACAGTTTTGGCTACTTACTGAGACAGAACAACAGCATTATTTTTTATAGAAAAATAATCAAACACATCTTTTGTTATACTACCATGTTAATTTTTGTTTTTGATGCAAATTCTTGGTCCTCATTACTTCACTCATTAATAGTTAGGTGGCACCGGAAATTTACACTAAAGGCTGTACCAAGGCCCATATAAATTGGTGGTTGAAATAATAAGTGATATAAATATAAATAATAACTTCAGCAATTTAACGTCAGATAATGTCTATAATAAGGGGATCCAATCACATATTTGGGTAAAGGGCAGTATGTATTACATTAAGATATGTACTAATATTTCGACGTTGATGAAAGCCTGCATGTTCATTCGTATTTATTATTTTGCGTTGTTAAACATTTGATACACATGGTAATATGTGGAAGTATTCAAAATATTGAAAGTTCTGAGGGGCTTTTTAAAGCCATTATTTCCACATAATTGCCATCAATTTCATATCTTCGTAATAATCATCCTTCGTAATAATCATCATTTTAGTAAAAATAAAAACACTGAAGAAATTTGTTTGTATATTACTGAATGCACCAAAATGTGCTCTAACATGAAATCGGTGTCAAGGTGTCAATAAAACATACTTCTGTTCTTACAGGATGGGTGGAATAAACAGACAGAAAATGAAATAATAAAATATGCAAGAGAGGATGCACAGTTATTTGAATAATTTAAGAACAAAGCATATAATGAATATTCATTCGAAGATTCATTGAAAGTTATGACTGAATTAAGGATACCAATTGGAAATAAAGTATTTTAGGCATTACATTTTGTTCTTCTTAGTCCTCCACAATTTTCACATCTAATTTGCTTTGGCTTTTGTGATTCTAAACATAAAATCCTTGTCGTACTTAGTTAAATTACGAAGATGAATGGATATGGAAGACACCCAACGGTTAATGGGATATTTTTCATGTTTTAAATAAATATTTCAATGACAAATGACACATTGCCTAGTTAACGTGTAGGCCACAACAAACTCATAACTACATTGTAGTCAATATCTATGCGACTTTGATACATGACGTGGAAGTTCAACATAATGGAAACCCCTATGGCGCGATAGGCAATATGAAATTACTAACAGTATATGACTATATGAAATGCTTGCAAGCTGCGTTTTGCAGTAAAAAAGTCATTCTATGTTCAAACAAGCACAGTTGTGATTGGATGGCTGCCAACGTGTCAAGTATTTTACACTGATATCATTTGCAGTATATTATTTACCAGTTTATTATACTGCGTTGTTCAACATTTGATAAGCATGGCAATGTGTTCAGGTATTTAAATTGTCGAAAGTTACTAGGAGCTATTAATTATTATTATTTCTATCATAATTTCTATCACCAGCTTCATCTTACCATTTTTATAGTAAATTATTTTTATTTAAAAAAAAACACTGAAGAAATATGTTTGTGTATTACTGAATTCAACAAAATGTGCTGCGGTATTCTTGAAAACGGGATAAAAGTGCACATAAAACATACAATTCTTTCTCTTACAGGATCGACGAATTACACTCAGAAAACCGAATAACAGAAAAAGTGTAAGAGAGGATACACACTTATTTGATAAAACCAAAGTAATAATAACAATTTATTTGTGCATTTATCGAAAATTATGCCTAAGCTAGGGATAATTGAAAATAAAACACTTTAGGTGTTGCGTTTTGTTCTTTTAAGTGATCCACAATTCTCAAATCACATTTGTTTCAATGATTCTTAACATAAAAAAGTTCTCTTGAGTTAAAATAGGACAGAAATGGACATTTGCAATGCGCTACGGTAAATGGATTTAAATGGTTTTAATATCAAACACCACATTGTCAAACTCACACGTTGGCCACAACAGGCTAATTATCCTCTTTATTTATTGTTCTTTACTATTGGTATCAGAACAAGCGTCGTGAAAGGGCGATTGCAGGGAGCTCTTTATTGTAGTTTCAATGGTAGTTTGTGTGTCAGAAAAAATACGCCTGCATGCTCAGATCACATCTGACGACACCTGTTGAACAAATCAAACAGTGCACCTTGCCGAGTTATATTGACACTTGGGTTTACAAATATGTTAAACTGGTCTATGTTCGAACATGAAAACAGTAATGTAAATGCCCGTCAAGATCGATATATAACTTTAAAAACTCTAAGATAACTATTAATTTTTTTTTTATATAAAGAGAAAGTTTTTCATTGATTTATTTGCTTTTTTCTTAACATTAAAAATGCACTACAGAAAATGATGTATAATTCCACTTATATATTTGTTAAACTGTTTTGGCATGACTTAAGATAATTACCATTGTACTTGATCCGTTGATATAGTGAGACACGTTACCAAAATCAATTAACATTAAACCTACATATTACGAGCTGAATACAGGTCCCATTTGGAACTGGACAAAGTGATCTGGACAGCAGCACATAAACTAAATTTTATTTTAGAAATAAACGTTTTAGCAATTGTCAAGATATAAAACCACGCCTTAATTCTGATGATTGTGCCTTTTGTTACTGCATCTGCCAATACTGCAATTTTGTCAGTTTGCCAAATGTAATAGTAAACATATTGTTTTGATTTGGTTCGTAGAAAGACATGGCCACCAAACAGTACGATAAATCAGAGGTCGTAAACAAATAATGCTTTACATAAGTCATATACTGGTTGTAAGTTCATATTATCCAACGCCCTTTATCAAAGTAGCGCTTAAATTAACTGGGTGATGCAAATAAAACTGTTGTTTAATTTTTTGGTTATTATTCCAACAATCTATCGCCATCACCATTTGTATACACAACACACACACACACACACACGAGAGAGAGAGAGAGAGAGAGGGAGAAGAGAGAGAGAGACCAAAGACACGGATAAGAGGCTTTGTTATTTTACTTGTTTGTTTTATTTAATCGGAATAAATCGTGTTTGAGGACAAAGTCCAAATTCGCCTCCAGAATAAACAATGTGACTTAACAAGCATCGCTTTTCATAAAGCCATATGCTGGAAGTAATTTCATATCATCCAAAGCGTCATAGGGGTTTCCATTATTTTTTATTCCGACGGCCTGTATCAAAGTAGCACTGAAATCAACTGGGTGACGCAAATAAAATAAAATAGCTAACTGGTGACGGGTGCCTTCAGTTATTCCATCACTATGTCATACACTCACGATGGCTATCACGGAATTAATGATATCAAATGTTGATTTAACTAAGCAAACTAAGTACAATATAGCAGTGCTGTTATAGACCTTAATGAACTCTGGTTGAATATTTTTGGCTATCTCTCACTATTTTGCCCAAATCCAGCAGTTTATGTGGCGCACAGACACAAACACACGAGAGAGAGAATCTGAGTTTCATCTGAAAAATGTATTGTTAGAACTAGGCCAATTCGACGGGTAATATCATAATAAAAAGTCAAGCAAATTGTTGGCTAGAGTTTCCTTTACCGCATTACCTCAATACTAATATTTGTCAAGCTACGGGAGTGTTAATGGAAGCCACGACCTGTATGAAGATTTTCTGGGTCAAATATAAAAATACAAGATATATTCTGAACGAAGGAAGCCGACGAAATACCCAAAAATGGCGTGTGATAATAAACTGGGCATCCTATATTCAAATAAGCACTTTCGTGATTGGATAATTTATCGTGTGACACGTTTTCCACGAGATACACTGTCGAATCGGTGCTAGCAGTATATGATAACCAGTATGTGACTTCAACGAGAAAAAAAAAGGAGGTAAGTTTTGTGTCAACTGTGAAATATTGTGATCGGTGCAATTCTGCAACTTTATGGTGGTCTCCTGCACACACTGATTGTTGGTAACTAAACTGTGAATATCTCTCATTAGTTCTGGCGGAGGGTACTGCTTTTAATCAAATGTTTGTTGTTCATGTTTGGCCAGGAATCCAATGAACCTAAATACCACCAAAGAGTGTTTCATACGGTAGTTGATTGCCTCGATTCAACAACTACCATTTGAATTTTAAGAGAGCAATGATAGTGAGAAAATGTATTTTCCATTTGTTGAATCTATTTCGAAGACTCACTCAAATTTAGTTCAAGCTTGGTCAGGAATCCAATGAACATTTAAATACCAAAGACTGATTAATAAAGTTTATTGTTGCCTGATATCACACTTTTAACAACCGCCTTTAGAATTTTAAGAGATGGATAGTGAAGGTGTTAGAAAGTAGGCACTCTCCATTTTTTAAAACTAGTTCGAAGCTTCAACCAAATATAGAGCAAATTTTGTTTCAAGTGATTCAATCATATATTTATCGCTACACACTATCAAGCAAATTGATTTGAAAGCCGTTGCCATTCTACAGGCTTGCTGATGCACGTCGGCCCTGCAGGTATGTTCTCTGGGACAAATGGATTATATGCATTTCTGCTAAACGAAAAAGAGCGGGTATTGACAGAATCTGCAAATAAATGGCAAAGTTGGTTTTTATTAATATTCGGGTATTTTTTTTACAATATTCGGGTTTTTAAAAATAAAATTCTGTTAACAAAGTATCAAGAGTTAACAAGATGTTATCATAACCAACACCCAAACCTGCCCCATATTAAATATATATTGCATTGTTTGCCTCGTAAGCTGCGATGTTTTCAAGAAAACAAACCCAATTTTAATTAAAAGTTTAAATATGCACATATATATGATGTTGAATTTTACCACTTTCTTCTGAATATCTTATTTCATTCCAGCATAGAAGTGCTATACAAGAGTGATGTGTCTAACACCAACCAATCAATGATGGGATTGTTGTTCTGCCCGAGTCTTGTCCTGGTCTTGTTTGCGTGTGTCAGTCAAACTCAGCTGAGTCAAGCTGGTAAGTGTGAAGAGACCAGCTCGACATCCATGTACATGTACAATAGCATGTTTTAATTTCTAAGATACGGTATCAGTTTTCGTTTCAGCTTTTTGTTCTCAGCATTTCTTGGTTGCAATAATTATATGCCTGGTTTTTGTGGATCTTTTCAATTCTAAATCATTCCCACCTTTCTGCGGAGAATGCAATCCAAGCTGCGGCTTATGCACCTTTCGTAGTTAGCATTCACAATAACCAGCACTACCGTATGACCAGGTCTTTTCCTTACTTCGTTCTCAATTTGCTTAGTGCTAAGCGAGGGGACTCCAGGTACTATTATAATGGTCTTTGGTATGACAAGGCTATGCACGGGGATCAAACTCATGACCATTTGCAACCAGAGCACTCTCTGTAGGTGGTCTTTTAAATCATGTAGACATGGTGTACAAGCCGTGCCGTAACATTGTTAACAGGATAAAATGTGCATGACATATCTATTAAAATTGTTTGAATTTCTAAAGTTTAAAGTATATGTGTGAAATGATAAAGCATGCCTAACATTTAAATTGGCTTGCAACATCTAGTTTCAGACGGATGCGACCGTGACAGTTGCTATAATAATGGGCACTGCGTAGATAATGCCGACGAACCGCTTGGCTTCAAGTGCTTTTGTCAACGTGGCTATTTCGGAAAGAGATGCGAATTATGTAAGCAACGTCTTTGTGACCCTGTTGTCCTCTGTAGATAACAGGAAATAGTTATACACAATCAAATGATAGAAAGCATCTTAACGTTTGCAACAACTGATACCAGCAGATATGCTTCATGTTAATACAATTTATCCATGAACAATGTATCTACATTGTTTCTACATGTAAGTTTTTTATTTATTCATTTATTTATTTATTCATTTATTTATAGTTTTTTTCTGCAAAATGAAGAGTATGTCATTTTCGTTTGATGACGTGGGCTGATCCAGTGTTCACAACATCATCAACATCTTATTCTCAAGAGAAATAAAAAGACTGAGCAAAAGGACGCAAAACGGTGTCAAACAAACCAAACCATTTTGCCGAATTATAATTTCACAAAACGTTATAAATATATCACATTGGTAATTTTTCTCTTTTCGACTAAACGTCCTTCAATATCGACAAATAACTTTAAAAACTTTTACTTTAATATTTATTATATGTAAGGACGAAGATTTTTTATGACTAATTTGCTTTTTTTTTGCCATTTACAACTGCACTACAAAAGTTAAACTAAAAATGATGTACTATTCCACTTACATATTTGTTAAATTGTTTTGACATGGTTTAAGATAATTACCATGTTACTTAATAGGTTAAGATAGTGAGACACGTTACCAAAATCAATTTACATAAAACCTACATGTTACGATCTCAATACAAGACCATTTGCAACGGGACAAAGTCATCTGGACAACAGCACATAAACCAAAAACTATTTGGAAAAAAATATTAGCAATTGTCGCTCTGATGATTGTGTCTTTTGTTACTGCATCTGTCGATACTGTCATTTTGTAATTTTTTTCAAAAGTAAAAGTGAATATATATTTTTTTTTTTTTTTGGTTTTGATTTGGTTCGTATAAAGACATGGTCGCCAAACAGTATGGTATATCAGAGGTCGTTAAAAAAATCCCCTTTCTTTAGTCATACACCCCATTTCCATAGATTTTTAGATCGATCTATCCCTGTGGGGAGTCTCACTAGATTACTGTCAGCTTGGCCGGCTTAAGCGTCTGTCCCGCCTACTAAAAGCTGTAAGGGGGTAATTAACTTGAGCTCGGCTGACTGCAATTTAGCGTGAACCCCCAGGGAGTTAGGTTGATCGAAAACTTAATCTTTATATCGATCTAAATCTCTGGGAAAGCACCCATATACTGGAAGAAATTACATATTATCCAACGCGTCACAGGGTTTCCAATATGTTTAACTATGACGTCCTTTATCAAAGTAGCACTTAAAATAACTGGGTGATGCAAATAAAATAGCTCACGCTCACAAGCGAGAGAGAGAGGGAGAGAGAAGGACCAATGCCACGGATAGAAGGATTTGTACATTTACTTCTTTGTTTATTTACTCGGACTAAATCGTGTTTGATGTCAAAGTCTAAATTCGCATCCAGAATAAGCAATACGACTTATCAAGCATCGCTTTTCATATAGCCATGTTCTGGAAGTAATTTTTTCATATCATCCAAAGCGTCATAGGGGTTTCCATTATTTTTTTATTCCGAGGGCCTGTATCAAGGTAGCACTGAAATCAACTGGGTGACGCAAATAGAAAAAATAGCTAACTGGTGTGAGATGCCGTCTGTAGTGTAATATTTTGATTATTTTGGCTGTTATTCAATCGCTGTGTCACACGCACACATACACACGCAAACGGACACACACACGCACACACACACACACACACACACACACACAACAAAGAGAGTTGAGGGAGCAAAGTGGGGAATAAAAAACTAAGCGATGGCTGCCACGGAGAGAAGGATATCAAATATTTGATTTAACTGAGCAATACAGATATAATATTGCAATGCTGTTATAGACCTTAATGAACTCAGGTTGAATATTTTTGCCAATCTCTCACTATCTTGCCCCAATCCAGTAGTTTATGTGGCGCACAAACACAAACACACGAGAGAGAGAATTTCATTAGAAAACTTTATCGTTAGAACTGGGTTAATTCGACGGGCAACATCATAATAAAAAAGACAAACAAATTGTTGGCTAGAGTTTCCTTTACCGCTTTACCTCAATACTAATATTTTCCAAGCTACGGGAGTGTTAATGGAAGTCACGTCCTGTATGAAATTTTTCTAGGTCAAATATAAAATACACGTATGCTGAACGAAATAAGCCACAAATGGGGTGTGATTATAAACTGCGCATCCTATATCTAAATAAGCACTTTTGTGATTGGATGGTTTCTCGCGTGCCTCGTTTTTTACCAGATACACTGATGTCCCGGTGCTGGCTGTATATTATAACCAGTAGGTGATGAGAAGTTGCATTTCCTGACCTGACTTCGACGAGAAAAAAGGAGGTGAGTTTTTTTGTTAACTGTAAAATATTTTGATCGATGCGATTCTGCTACTTGATGGTGATCCCCTGCACACACCGATTGTTGGTAATTAAACAGTGAAATAGCTCTCGGTGGTGCTGCATGGTGGAGGGTAACGCTTCCTGTCAAATACGTGTTGTTCATGTTTGGCCAGGAATCCAATGGACCTAAATACGAACAAAGAGTGATTAATACAGGAGATGATTACCTTGGTCCAAACAACCGCCTTATGAATTTCAAAAGAGGAATAATTGTAATTTTCCATTTGTTGAAACTATTTCCTAGACTCATTCAAATTTAGAGCAAATTTAATTTCAAGTGATTTCATCATATATTTTCGGTACAGACCATTAAGCAAATTGATTTGAAAGCTATTGGCATTCTACGGGCGTGCTAATGGACGCTCGTCGGTCCTGCAGGTATGTTGTCCGAGACAAATGGATTATATGCATTTCTGCTGAACGAAAAAACGACTGGTATTTGCAGAATCTGAGAATGAGTTGCAAAGTTGGTTTTAACAATATTTGGTTACTAAGATGAACACAGTTTTGACTTGATGGGTCCCCATATGTGTCCCGATTATCACAAAGTACACTGTGACACTGGCAATGCATTCTAATAGTTTTAAAAGGGCTGTTCCCAGCAGGCATAGTTGCGTTGGATCAACGTTGAAAACAGGTTGATACGTTGAATTGCCGTTGATCTACCTAAATTCAAAGTTAAATCAACGTTGATTCAGCCACGTCGAAACACCGTCATACCGTCTGTAATGTGACGTTGACTCAACGTTGTATTTTGGTCAATGACACAACCTTGCAGTTATGGATTGTAATTGAAAATATTAATTATTGAAAAGGTGATACTTTGTTTATCAATACTGTAAGTAAATGTATCAAAATAATAACAAAAGGGTTTTAAAGTAAAAGGGACAGTTGTTTTGTGTCTTTAGTTAACTAGTGAATTTTCTTAACTTGTTATTCAGAAATACATGACAATAAACTGAATTCCTTGCAAGGTCAGCTAACACTAGGATGAATAACTTGCTGTAAATCTGATGAGGTTGAGTTAACAGTTCTTGGTAACCTGTTATAGATAGACAGGTTGAGATGACTGTGACTTTGTTATATAGATGGTTGTAGTTATCTTCTTATATATATATATATATATATATATATATATATATATATATATATATATATATATATATATATATATATATAAGGCACCAAAACCAGTTTTATTTACAAACAACAATGCTTGTTGCTATGGTTACAGGAAAGCTCGATTTTTGGCCAGTGTTTTCAAAACCTTACTATTATTAGATTTCGAAACCTTATTAAAGACATTAAACAAGTAATTATTTTTTAAAAAGCCCATTCAGAAAAAGCCATCAAAAAGCACTGGCATCTCATGGCAGAGTTTTAGTTTTATCTTTCCTGTCACCTTTACCAAATGATTCCAGCTTATATAAACTTCAAAGCTGAATACGATGTTATTGTAACCAGCACCCCACCCAGCAACCATGTTAAATTACATTGGAGACACTGTTAAATGATAAATCACTGACACGCACAGGTAACTGCAACGATTTTGCCATGAGCGTTCTATCGCACATTGCAATGCTCCCGAAAAAGATAATATATTGCCGTGTGGCATTGTTTGCGTGCCTCGTAATCTGCAATGTTTTCAAGAAAGCAAGCCTGATTTAGTTTAAAGATTGTCATACCTGTATGATGATGCTGAAATCTGAAAATCTTATGTTATTCCAGCGTAGAAGTGCTATAAAAGAGTACTGTATCTAACATCAACCAATCAATGATGGGATTGTTGTTCCGCCCGAGCCTTGTTCTGGCCTTGATGGCGTGCGTCTTCCTCAGTCAAACTCAGCTGAGTCAAACTGGTAAGTGTGTAGAGGCCAACTCGACATCCAAGTTAATGTACATTAGCATGTTTGCAATTCTGAGATCCGATATCAAATTTTGTTTCAGCATTTTGGTCTCAACATTATTTTCAATTCTTTTTTTTCATTCTTTTCAATTATATGCCTGTTTTTTATGGATCTTTTTAATTCTAAGTCATTCCCACTTGTCTAGCTGCGGCATATGCAACTCTCGTAGTTAGCATTCACAATAACCAGCACTATCATATGACCAGGTCCTTTCCTTACTTCAACCTCAATATGCTGAGTGCTAAGTAAGCATGCAGCAGCTACTATATTAATGGTCTTTGGTATGGCCAGGCCATAAGGATCAAACTCATGACTTCCTGCACCAGACTTGATCACTCACTGTGGATTCTTTATATATAATTTAGGCATGGTCCAGGGGTACAAGCCAGGGCGTAGTGAAAACGATATGATACGCATGATCTTCCTATTGAAATTGTATGAATTTCAAAAATTCAATTAAACTTTATATTGTAAACTGATAAAACGTGACTGACATTTTTAAATTGCCTTGCAACACCTATTTTCAGACGTATGCGAGGAGGACAGTTGCTATAATGGTGGGTATTGCAAAGAGAGTCCTGGCGATCCGTCTGGCTTCCGGTGCAATTGCTTTCGGTATTTAGGAAAGAGATGCGAATTTTGTAAGCAGTATCTTTGTTACACTTACTGTCGTCCTTTGTGGATAACAGGACATAGTTATGTACGGTAAAATGTAAGAAAACATGTTTAATATCGCAACTATTGATACCAGCTGATATGCTTTATTTAATACATTTTATTATTCATCAGTTATTTATTTATTTATTTTTAGTTCTTGCTGCAGAATGAACAGTATGTCATTTTCGTTTGATGATGTGGGGTGGCCCATTGTTAACACACTATTCACAACATACACATCATCATCAACATCTTATTCCAAAGATAAAAGAAAAAGGCTGAAAAAAATACCAAAAAAGTGTCTGGTGGAAATTGTGTACAAAATGAATTCTATAGATATCAGTTGTAAACCTGCCTTAGTAAATGCTCAAATTATAAGAATTGAAATATCTCAGCTGAAAGAGCATGAGAAGCATTTTATAACCCTTCTATATCCTCATTTCAGCCCCGTGCTTCTTCAATTACTGCAGGAATGGCGCAACGTGTGCAGTTCATAGTACAACTTTAGATTCGCTGTGCATTTGTCCCGAGGGTTATTACGGAGCAACGTGCGGATTAGGTAAGCACTACCTATCCAATACTGCATACTGTACATTATGTATCTCAGTATTGAAATAAAACAGCTAATAACTATCGAGTTGTGAAGCATGCAGCAAAAGAACTTACAAAGCAGATTTGCTAGCGCAAAAAATTGATGTCAGGAAATGATAACAGGTGCCAGTAAAAGTAACACCTTTAGACTGATATTAAGTCAAATGGCAATATATCTCTCTATATAAACTACACTACCATATTCAAACGATTAGGTGGAACACATTAAAACAAGTCCTTTGGCTATGGATATCTGTTTGTTAATTATAATTCAACTAACATATTCTGGACCCGATTTTATCAAGGATGGATAGCGTTATCCTATGGATAAGATGTCTGGTACATGTATGCTCTGGATAGCGCTATGAATAGGATAACGAGTTTTATCAACATTGGATAGCGTTATCAGAACAGGTGTTTGCCATTAGTCTATTGATATTCTAACATTATTTATCAAATGGACACATTGTTATGAAAATGATCCGTGCAATCTCCACGAGAGACAAATTATCTTTTATTTTACTAAAAACGTTCCTTCTAAAACGACGAAAAACATCTGCATTGCTACTGATAGAATGTGCCAAACGTGCCAAGGCAGCCATTTTGTTTTAGCGACTTTGTTCTTCCACTGCAAATTATAAATACGAGGCACATCTAATCCAATGGGGTCTGTTTTGAAAGTGTCAGTTTTAGAATATCGTGTAGATATTACTCCCATTATTTTAATGAATGTACCATCTTGAAATATATATTTTTTGTGGGTAATTTATTTTCCAGATATGGTATCACTTTTTAGCAACAATAATGACTTTTACCATGTTTATAGCAACCAGTTGCATTATGGGAATACTTTTCCAAATTTGGTATTGGGTAAATTTCCACAGGATTACTATAATGCAAAAGAGATTTTTTCCATGGGTATTGTTATCCATAGGATAGTGCAATCCAGTGTTGATGAAACCGGGCCCAGGTGATTAAGTGGAACTTATGAAAACATAAAATAACGGCCATTAAGGTGGTCTAATTTTTTCAAGTATTCAGTAGCAGGCAAGTGCCAACGTACATTTATTTATTTATTTTGTTTTGTTTTCAGCAAAATGTGGGGAAAACGCCCACTGCGCTAACAAGCTGCATAACCGTCCATTGCCTGAGAACAATGGCAAGTGCAATCCAACATATAACCAACATTGTGTTTGCAACGAGGGTTACAGTGGGGACGGGTTCAACTGCATTGGTAGGTCTTACGCCTCTTTCAGAACAGTGGACAGTCCTTGGGTCAAATATGGCCAATTCACTTGAATACTTCGACCTAATCTATTTAGTGTCTTTTAGTGGATTAGACGGTCCTACCCCAAACTGTATTCAGAATGAGGTAAAAAAAAACAGACATGGCCGAATTAAAGAGTTTAAGCAAAAGATAACATACGGCACTCTAGCCAGATGTAATATAGAACATGTCCTTTGGCTGTACTATAATGCAACAAGCATGTTCAGGTGATTAGGTGGAACTTGAGAAAACTCGCCATAAAACAATGCCAATCAAGGTGGTTTAAAAATCTTCGGGAATTCAGTCGCAGGCGAGTGCCAACGAACATATTTTTTTTTTAATTTGTTTTCAGTACAATGCGGGAAAAACGCCCACTGTGCTAACAAGCTGCATAATGGTCCATTGTCTGAGAACAATGGCAAGTGCGATCCAGTAGATAGCCAACATTGTGTTTGCAACGAGGGTTACAGTGGGGACGGATTTAACTGCACTAGTAAGTATTATAGAATATTTGGGTTACTGAATAGTTCTGTTTTTTTTTTTTCTAAGCTTTCTATTGTAAGACAGGACAAAGTTTGGGATACTTACGGAGACAGAACAACGGCATTTTCTTTATAGAAAATAATGAAACACGTGTTTTGTTACATGATAATGTTAATTTCTGTTTTTGACGCAATTTGCCTGTCATCATTACTTCACTCATTGATAGCTAGGCGGCACCGAAAATTAACACTAAAGACCGTTGCAAGGACCATATAAATTGGTGGTTGAAATAAAAAATAATATTTATATAAATGATATCTTTTGTAATTAAACGTCAGATAATGTCTCTAATAAGGGGATCTAATCACACATTTGGGCAAGGGGCAGTATGTGTTACATTAAGATATGTACTAATATATACGACGTTATTGGAAATCTGCATGTTCATACGTATTTATTATTTTGCGTTGTTAAGCATTTGATATGCATGACAATATCTTAAAGTATTTAAAACATTGAAAGTTCCGAGGGGCTTTAAAATTTTAGTAAAAATGAAAACACTGAAGAATTTTGTTTGTATATTACTGAACGCACCAACATGTGCTCTAATGAAAAACAGGGTCAAGGTGTTCATAATATAAATTTCTTTTATTTCAGAATCGACGAAATAAACAACCAGAAAATGAAATAAGAAAATTATGCAAGAGAGGATACACAGTTATTAGATCAATTTCAAAACCAAATGTGTAATAAATATTCATTTAAAGATTCATTGAGAATCATATCTGAATGAAGCATATCAATTGAAAATAAAATATTTTGGGCAATGCATTTGGTTTCCTTTAGTACTGTACAATTGTCACATTTCATTTGTTTTGCTATTTGTGATTGTAAACATACGAACAGAAATGGACATTGACAACGCACTACAGTTGTTGGATTATTTTTCATGTTTGTAATATTTCAATAACAAATGCCACATTGCCTCACTCTTGCATTGGTCACCACAGACTCATAACCAGCTGCAATAAGAGGTCTATTTTATGGGTATCAGAACATGCTTCGTCAAAGAGCAATTGCAGGGAATTGACTACTTTATTGTAGTTCTAGCCAGTTTCTGTGTCAGGAAAAACATTTTTGCATGTTGGGGACATGTCTAACGAGGTCTACATAGCAGACATATAGCAGACAGTGCATCTAGCCGAGTTATTATGTCAAATCATTCTACAAATTTATAACATTGGTAATGTCGCTCCGTTCCATCAGGGAAACAGCGATATCTGTGTGAAATAGCAGCATTCACCGCTAAAATTTCTAGATGAATATTTTTTTATTGTAAGCAGGACGTTTTTATATGACATACATGTATTTGCTTTTTCTTAACAGTCAAAACTGCGCTACGAAAGCTTTACCTTAAATGATGCATCATTCAACTTACGTATTTGTTAAACTGTTTCGGTATGCTTTGAGATACTTACCATTTTACCTAGTCGATTAACATAGTGAGTCACCTTACCAAAATGAATTTAAATAAAACTTAGACGTTACGGGCTGAATAAAAGTCCCATTTGCAACTGGAAAGCACATCAACCAAAAATTATTTTTGGACATTTTTCTCAATTCTCAAGATAGAAAACCATGTCTTCGTTCTGACGATTAGTGTCTTTTGTTACGGCATCTGTCGATACTGTAATTTTGTCATTGATCAAATGTAATGGGTAAACATATCGTTTTGATTTGGTTCGTGGAAAGACATGGTCGCCAAACAGTATGGTAAATCAGAGGTCGCAAAAAAACATTGCCTTCCATTAGTCATACACCGAAATGTACAGAAGAGGTCAGCAGAACACGGGGGATAACACAAACACAATGAATGTGTGGACTGGAAAGCATGTTAGCAATCATCCAGGGATTTTTAACGGCCAACCACACCCAAACCCAGGGTTAGTTACCGCTCAAATGGGCCAACCTGTATATACTGTAAATAGCGTTCCAATTTTTAGGCCCAGAGTTCCTTCACCGCAGCTTTCAAGTACTCCAAGATAGGATCTAGTGGAGGGGAAAGTAACTAGGAAAGAAAATGCTTCAACTTTAAAATTGTCTGTAACCATCTATACTCTTGACAGGCACAACCCTGTGGTTGAAATCTTTGTTGCTTATCTGTGGTTGCTTAAGATCAAACCGAGTATCACTGGTTTGAGAGATGGTATATTGATGTTCATAGTGTACATATATGTAACACATGAAGGTTCAAATTCTCGTAGGCATTATAATTGCGATCTTTATTGTGAGTTAGGAGGAAGTGTTTTGAATCATTTTCAACTGATCACAACTGACATAGTCGGCAATTTGCCTAGTAGACTTGTTAACTCGATTTATTCTTATAGTCAAATTTCTACTAGTATAGCAAAATGCAAAATGGAGCCAAATTACGTTATATCCTTATTTTCATTATCTTCTTTATCTCCAACACCCGTAACTTGCTGCTGGTTACCTCTGGTGACTATTATACTTCTACTGCTCTTAATTTCAGGGGAAGTCTACCCAAGCCCCGGTGACTCTCAGTCTTGGAAAGTGGAAACAATTTTAGTGTCTGCTACTTTTAATAACAGTACAAATTATCTCAATATATACAACCGAAATAATGTGCTAAACAATAGATTGGCCAAAAGTATGTCTTTTCTTACCGGTACCTTTTTTCCATCCTCTCTGTTTATCTTACCAATAACTCCTGGTCTGCCCTATAAAATTAATTTATGTCTATTGCTCTTAATTTCAGGTGATATCCACCCAAATCCAGGCCCACATAAACGTCTGCAAAATCGGGTTGAGGAAGTCAATTTTTTGTTTTCAAACATCAGAAGCATCAGTGCGGAAAATGGTGCAAGATTTGAGGCCTTAATGATCCGAGCCAAACTCCTAAAAGCGTCAATCATCGGCTTATGTGAGGTGGGAAAGTTATCTTCTTATCAGTTAAACACTGTCTACAACATCGAGGGTTACCATTCTCCCATCTACTACAACATTGGCCAAGGCTTATTAATCTATGTCAGCTCGAAAATAGTTTACAAAGAATGTCCTCAGTTAAAGAGTAACGATCTCAACTGCATTTGGATTGAATTTCAGTTACAGTTTAAGCGGTTTTTATATGGCATCTTCTATAGGTCGCCTAGTCAAACATCAACCGAAAGAGACAAGTTTGTGAACTTATGTAAAATGAGTCTCGAAAAAGCATGCCAACTAAATTCAAACGGTATTTTTATTAATGGAGACTTTAATGCTCACTCTCTTAGTTGGTTCAGAAAAGGTAAGGAAGACCTCACGGGTAAGCTTTTGAGCAGTTTGTTTCTAGAAAAAGGCTTCGATCAACTGATCCACGAGCCTACCAGGATACAAGGAAAATCCGCTTCTTGTATCGATTTGACTCTGACAAACAGACCCGACTTAATTAACAGTGCCTTCGTTGACCCGCCCATTGGCCAAACGGATCATAGTACCCTCGTTACTGAACTTTGTATTACTCAACCCAAACACGATCCTGTATATAGAACAATATGGAAGTACGATCAGGCTAATTTGGTGGCTTTAGACAAAGACATAAGCGAATATGACTGGGAAACTCTATTTTTAAAAAATAATTATGATATGAACGAAAAAACTGAAGTTTTTACTGATTCTTTACTCTCTTTTTACAAACGCCATATACCCCATAAAAGGAGGCTGATCAGGTCAAATGACAAGCCATGGTTTAATGACCAAATCAAGCATGAGTTAAATAAGAAAAAGAAACTATATAAAAAAATGAGGATTAAACCTTCAGAAAGGAATGAAAATAATTACAAAAATCAGGCGATAAAAGTTAAAGAATTAATAATTAAAACAAAAGAATCATTCCTTAATTCTAAAATAGAGAGCCTCGACAATAAAGGTGATGATAGTAAATCATACTGGACCGTAATGAAAAATATTCTTGGGAAACAGCGATCGTCTTCTATTCCTATTCTCAATAACCCGAGAAATGGATCTGTCGCTTCTACTGATCAAGAAAAGGCTGATGAATTTCTGTCCTATTTCTCATCAATGTACCACTCGGACTCTGTAGCAAATGTTGGCGAAATTCTCTTTCCTGTAAGAACTGATGCTTCCCTATCTCAGATACAATCCACTATTAGTGAAATTAAATCGATAATTGATGATTTAGACCCATCTAAAGCTAACGGCCCTGACCTGATTACCGTCAAGATGATAAAACTTACCAAAAACTCCGTGGTGAAGCCCCTAAATATTCTGTTCAACGCAATTATACAGTCTAACACCTTCCCCAACATCTGGAAAATTGCCGAAATTTGCCCAATCTTTAAAAAAGATGATAAAAAATATATTTTAAACTATAGACCAATTTCTTTACTTAGTATTATATCTAAGATTTTAGAGCGAATAATATATAATAGAGTGATTAACTTTATTCTGAACAACAAACTCCTATACCCTAAACAATCCGGCTTTTTGAAGGGTCATAGCACAGAGCACCAGCTCTTGGCGATTCATAATTTAATTACGAGTAATTCTATTAATGGTTATGACACCAGAGGAGTCTTTCTCGATATAGAGGCTGCTTTCGACAGAGTTCCCCATTCACTCCTTCTCCTTAAACTCAAGTCTTACGGTCTAACCGGCAAACTTCATGCACTATTGTCATCGTACTTGACTAATAGAAGAGTTAAAGTACGTGTTGGTGGGAAATCGTCTAATTTATCTAAGGGAGGTTACATAAATACAAGTGTACCCCAAGGTAGCATACTTGGCCCATTACTTTTTCTCATATATATAAATGACCTCCCTGACGGACTCTCTACTGATTGTTTCATCTATGCGGATGATACTTCCCTCTTTATGCCCTCGCGTCGGGGAGATGTTGATTCACATGCTATATTACAAGGTGACCTACGTACCATTGAAAATTGGTCCAATAAATGGAAACTCAATTTTAAACCGGCAAAGTGCCGCGAAATTATATTCGGCAAAGAAAATGATAATAGTACATACCCTGAATTGTATATAAACAATACCATGATACCTAGGACAAAGAGCCACAAACACCTGGGACTAGTACTTGATTCAAAACTAAATTTTAATGATCATACTGATTATGTTTGCGAAAAGGTTCAACGGGCCGTAAATGCACTAAAACCTCTATACTGCAAAGTTAGGTCCAAACATTTAAATGTTATATATAATGCCTTTATCCAATCACAATTTGATTACTGTGACATCTTCTATCATAACTCACTCCAGAAGAAATTATCGAAACTATCGTCTCTTCAATACCAAGCCGGCAAAATAGTACTGGGAGCCTTACCTAGCTCTTGTACCTCCAAAATATTTGAACAACTAAATTGGATTTCTCTATTTGATAGAAGAAAAATGCATGCTCAAAAAATTATGTTTTCAGTCATGGCGAATTTGGTCCCCTCCTATGTTTCTGATATATTCCGCCCATTCAGAAACCCTTTTCCAATCATAACCCGAGAAAATAACAAAAGAGACTTTAAACTTCCTCCTAAATACCCCCGTACCTCAGTTAACTATTTTCTGATGTCTTCATGGGATCAACTCTCCTCCTCCACTAAATCTTTACCTTCAATCTCATCTTTCAAGAACTCGATAAAAAAACACCTCACTGCTGGGTCGCTTTCAACAACAACACTAAACTTGAACAGAAATCATGAAAAAATTCTTAACAGAGCGAGGGTCGGTTGTTTATTTAGAGCAGAATTGTTTAGGCATAACTGGACTACTATTGATACACCACACTGCACCTGTGGTGCCCTTGAAACCCCTCTTCACTTTTTCTTCAGATGCCCTTTACTCAATTCAAAGTACCCTCCCCTTTACCAAAAAATAAATGAAACTCTACATGCAAGCAAGACCTCTTTCAAAACACAAAAAGAAAAGCTGTCGTTATTTCTCTACGGTCATAAATCCTTATCACCCACCCAAAATGAAATTATCTTCGACACTGTTGCAAATTTTCTTCTCGTAAACTTTGTTATCACTTAATAGGTATTATCTCTTTTCCTCTTCTTTCTTTCTGTACTTAACTTGTGCTCCTGATATATATATGAAGTTTTATATTTACTCTGTTGTATATATGTATATACCTATCCATTTGTTTTATTTATTTATTTACTTATTTAATTTAATTTTGTGGAGAGCATATAATGCTTCCAGCGCCTTGCCTCCACTTCATTCTTTTGAATAAACGTTGTTTAAAAAAAACACCGGGAGAAATTACATATTACACAACGCGTCATAGGGTTTCCATTATGTTTACCTCCGACGTCCTGTATCAAATGTTCCATATAGTCATATACTGGCTGAAAGTAACCGGATGATGCAAATAAAATAGCTCACTGGCCTGAGAAGCATCTTTTTGTTTACATTTTGGGCTATTATTCCAACAATTTCTCACCCTCACCTAGCTCTTTAGGCATGCACATTGCACACACACACACGAGCGAGAGAGAGAGAGAGAGAGAGAGAGAGAGAGAGAGAGAGAGAGAGAGAGAGAGGAACGATTTAATTTTTAAAAGTTTCATTTACTCAGACTTAATCATGCCAGATGACAAAGTCCAAATTAGCATAATAAACAATACCATCGACAAGCATCGCTTTCCATATAGTCATATACTGGTAGTAATGTCATATCATCCAATGCGTCATACGGGTTTCCGTTATGTTTACTAGGACGTCCCGTACGTATCACAGCATCACTGAAATAAACTGGGTGATGCAAAAAAATCTCGCTGGTGTGAGAAGCCTACTAATTTTTGGGCTATAATTCCAACACTTTCTCGCCCTCACCTACCTGTTTAGGCACACACACTAACACACACACACACACACACACACAGAGAAAAGAGAGAGAGATGGAGAAGCGAGAGAGAGAGAGGAAAGCTAGACCGATGCCACGGATAGAAGGATTTATTTAAGTTTCATTTACTTGGACTAAATCGTGTTTGGTGACAAAGGCCAAATTCGCATTCAGAATAAATAATGCGACTTAACAAGCATCGCTTATCATATAATCATATACTGTAAGCAATTTCATATCATCCAAAGCGTCATACGGTTTTCCATTATTTTAAATACCGTCGTCCTGTATCAAAGAGGCACTGAAATAAAGTAGGTGATGCAAATTAAATAGTTCAAGGGTGTGAGAGACCTTTTTCGGTTGAATTTTTGTACAGTATGTTTTGGCTGTTATCCCATCACACGCACACGCACACACACACACACGCACACGCACACGCACACGCACGCACGCACGCACGCACACACACACACACACACACACACACACGAGGCCAATAGAGTTGAGGTAGAAAGAGAGAGATGGGGGGAGAAAACTGGCAACTGGATAGCTGCCACTGAAAGAATAACACAGCAATATATATATATATATATATATATATATATATATACTTGCACAGGAAAAACTTTTACTTTCAATATATATATGATAAAAAAGTAATAAAGAACAGCAGTTATTTTGCCCAGACTTCGTTGCATCTTCAGGGGAATACCCCCTGCTCATGCAATGAAACAGGTCGTTGGAGCATCGATATTATAATAAGCACTTTCGTGATTGGATGGCTTCTTGTGTGCCATGTTTTTCACGAGATACACTGATGTACCGGTTCTGACAGTATATTATAACCAGTAGGTGGGGAGACATTTCATTTCCTTAACTGATTTCAACGAGGAAAAACGAGGTAAGTTTTATGTTAACTGAGAAATATTTTGATCGGTGCAATTCCCATGCACACACACGGAATCCAACGGTCCTAAATCGTACTTCAATGATGTCATTATACATTTATCGCTACAGACTATCAAGCAAATAGATTTGACTTTCTAATGGCGTGCTAATGAACGCTCGTCGATCCTGCAGGTATCTTCTCTGAGACAAATGGATTATACGCATTTCTGCTAAACGAAAAATGGCGGACATTTACAGAACCTGCGATTGACTTGCAAAGTTGGTTTTTAACATTATTCGGATTTTTAAAAAACCTTAAAAGATGAGCACGATCGGGATTTGATGGGTTCTCATATTAGTAGTGGATTTATTATTTTTTTCCTGTAGCAGACGCAGGTCCACAGCACCAAAACCGCCTTTATTTCCTGTCACTGATGCTTGTTGCTATGGGCACAAGCAAAACCTGACTTTTGGCCATTTTTTTTAAAGCGGGAGAGGTGATTCCGAAAACTGGTAGATTTTGAAGCCTTATTTCTGAAATTTGAAACCATGTACATAATTACAGACCAATTCTTAGAGAATTTAATCCCAGAAGTGGTGTTTTGCAAAACTTCAGATTCCTCATACTATAATCCATAATAATATTTGGTTCTTAATAACAATAACAACAAATCCTTTATCGTTTTAAGTGGCCAAGTTTAATTTTTCTTTTTTTGATAAGATGGTATTCTATATACAAAATATTATTCGCTTGAACATTTCCAGAAAAATAGGTTTCTGAAAAGCCCTGCAATCCCCTGGCAGACATAGACTTCTATCTTTTCTGTCACTGTTATCGACTGAATCCATCTTTTATTAGCTGCCATGTTGAATGAGTTGTTCCCCTAGCCAGCACACAAACCTGCTACCATGGTACTTTGGAGAGACTGTAAAAATGATGAATCACGCACACGCACAGGCAACTGCGAAAGGGTTGACTCACCACAGAAAGTAAGCCCAATTTTGTTTAAAGATTGTCAAACATGTATGACGATGTTGGAATTTCACCATTTTGTTCTTCTGAATATCTTATTTTATTCCAGAATAGGAGTGCTATAAAAGAGTACTGTATCTAACATCAACCAACCAATGATGGGATTGTTGTTCTGTCCGAGCCTTGCCCTGGCCTTGATGGCGTGCGTCTTTCTCAGTCAGCCTCAGCTGAGTCAAACTTGTAAGTGTATAGATACCTGCTTGACATCCATGTACATGTACAGTAGCATGTTTGCAGTTCATTATCAATTTTCGCCTCAGCATTTTGGTCTCAACATTGCCAGACTCAACTGAGTGAAAAATGTAACGGACCATTTCCAGAGATATTTGGATCAATCTATCTCCCTGGGGAGTCTCACTAAATTGCTATCAAACTAACCGGCTTAAACGCCTGTCACGCCTAGTAAAACTGTTAGGAGTAATTATCTAGCTGATTCGGTAGGCGTGACAGTCATTGAAGCCTCTTGAGCTAATAGCAATTAAGCGTGAACACCCAGGAAGTTAGGTCGATCCAGGGGCCCGTTTCACGAAGCAGTCATTAGTTAAAATAACTAAACACTGAACTATCTCGCTAACGAGGAAACTTAGCGATTTTCGAGGGGTGTTTCACGAAGCAGTCGTTAACTCATCGCTAAGTTCAGTCGTAAAGTTCGGTCGTTAGTACTCTCGTTACTCACCGTAGTCTCGAAACTTGCGTAAAAGTGTCACGAAAGCACTAACTTTCCATTTTTTGGCTGGAAATGCATAAGAACGTCTGCTTTGAGGTCATCGTAAAGGATCTCTACCACCTTTTTGCCGCTCTTTTTGTTACAGCTAGGGGCAACCTCTCTTAAATTACATCATCATGTGTATATTCTGATAGATTCTGCCTATCATGAAAATGTCGCAGTCTATGTTGCCATCTGGCGGTACAGATAGCAAAATAGGCAGCTGCCATATTGTATACAAAGGCAAACGGCAGACAATGTGAACTAAGCAACCTTTTTTATTTCACTCATTATGCAAGGTAAATACGAGACAATAATGAGCGAGAGATCTTGAGTGAGAGATCTAGCGATAGCTTCGTGAAACGGCACTCGTAACTAGCGAGGGGCTAAATACCTACCGCTAACTAACTACTGCTTCGTGAAATACAGCTAGGCCCCAGATGGATCGATCTAATTCTGCGGGAACCCAGTCTTAGACATGACGTACAAGCTGTAACAGTGTGAAAATGATAAAATATGCATGGCCTATCTATTCAGATTGTTTGATGGATACAACATTGGTCAAAAAGGTTGTCCCACCTCCATTTCCATTTACTCTTCTTTACAAATTATCACCTCACAGCAATAGAAATAGAAATAGTGCTTTTTATTACAAATACCGTGCCTAACATGATTAATGGTTAAAAATACAAAATAGTGGTGAGAATATACACATTTTATACCATTTTGTAAAATTTGTAAGACTTACCCCCCTTAAACGAGCACACCCTAATGCTAATTGTGTGTGAATATGGTGACATTTGATGGCGTATTTTCAATTTAATAGACATTTCTTTACATCTGTAGAAGTCACATATAGGCTTAACAGTGGATTTGAGGGGGTACGTCTTATAAATTTTACAAAATAGTATAAAATGTGTATATTCTCACCACTTTTTTGTATTTTTAATCATTAATCATGTTAGGCACGGTATCTGTAATAAAAAGCACTATTTCTAACAAATTACGGCTGTAAGGTGATCATCTGTAAATAAAAGTACATGGAAATGAGGGTGGGACAACCTTTTTTACCAATGTTGTATGTGTGAAATGAAAAAAAAAAATGCTTAACATATCAATTGCCTTGCAACATCTATTTTCAGACGGATGTAAACCTGACAGTTGTTATCATAATGGCACTTGCGAAGTTACTACCGACTATCCGTCGGGCTTCCAGTGCTTTTGTCAACATGACTATTTCGGAGAGAGATGCGAATTGAGTAAGCAACGTCTTTGTGACACATAGGCTACTATCGTCCTTTGTGGATAACAGAAAATAGTTATACACAGTAAGATGTTAGAAAGCATGTTTACTATTACAACAATTGATACCGGCAGATGGATGCTTCATTTAATACAATGTATTCATTAGCAATGAGTCTTCTTCTATATGTTAGAGTTTTTGTTTCTTTCTTTCTTTCTTTCTTTCTTTCTTTCTTTCTTTATTTTTAGCTTCATTTATTTATTTATGTATTTATTCGTTTTTTTATTTTTAGTTTTTTTTTTCTGCAAAATGAACAGTATGTCATATTCGTTTGATGACGTGAGTTCGTCCAGTGTTCACAACATCATCAACATCTTTTTCTGAAGAGAAAGAAAAAAAGCCTTAGCAAAAGTACGCAAAACACTGCCAGGTGGAAATTCTGTGCAAAATGAGTTCCACAGATATTAGTTGCCCTGCCTTATTACTGTATTTGAATTGAAATATCTCAACTGAAAGAGCATACATGCTAAGCATTTTATAAGCCTTGCAATATCCCCATTTCAGCTTCATGCCATCTGTTTCATAAATGCCTGAATGGCTCAGTGTGTGTATTTAATACTACAAACTCGCAATATTTGTGCATTTGCACCAGGGGTCCTTTCGCAACTGATTGCTATGGTAAGCCGTGCCTTTCTTAGATCGCATTCACAACGAGTTGAGCCAGGCTTTACAAATCCTGGAGACTAAATATGGCGGACGTACATGAAAGAAAAACCGCCTAATCTTTTAATAGTCTCTCCGCCTCTCACACGCCTCCCCACGTGTCGTCCCAATGGAGCCGAGGTTTAATGACTGTCCCCCGCAGGGACGACGTGTGGGGAGGCGTGTGAGAGGCGGAGAGACTATTAAAAGATTAGGCGGTTTTTCTTTCATGTACGACCGCCATATTTAGTCCCCAGGATATGTAAAGCCTGGCTCAACTCGTTGTGAATGCGATCTTATACTACATACATTGTGTGTCTCAGTATTGAAAGATAAAAGATATAAGAAAGATCTAAGTTGTAAAGATTTACAAAGCAAATTTAGCAGCTCAAAAATTGATGACAGAAGATATGTAGCAAGTACCACTAATAATAAATATAGACTGATATCACATCATATGTCAGGATCTCTCTTTATAAACTATAATACCATGCTCAAACGATTAGGTGGAACTTATGAAAGCACGTCTTAAAATAACGCCCATTAAAGTGGTTAAAAAAATCAAGCATTTTTTCGCGGGAGAGTGCCAACTTACATTTTTCTTTGTTTTCAGAAATGTGTGGGGAAAACTCCCACTGCATGTACGGGATTTATTCAGTGTTTAAACTATTTGATTACAACTGCGATTTACATTATGGCTATCGTTGTGTTTGCGACGAGGGTTACAGATATGATGGAGGTTTTTGCCAAGGTAAGTTTTAAATAGGCCGAATTCAGCACAGTCCCCTAATGTATTCAGTGTATAAGGCGGTCCTACTCGAAATTGCGCTGGTGTTCAGAATGAAAAAAAAAAGACAGACATGGATGAGTTGAGAACAATGACCACTGCGATTCAGGATCTTACCAATATTGTGTTTGCGACGAGGGTTACCTTAGGGACGGATTGAACTGCACCAATAAGCCTTATAGTATATTTGGATGATTGAACAATTCCGGAATTTGAAATTGGACATGACGAAAGTACAGGAGTCTTTTCCATAGGCATTTTTTTGGACTAACATTTTAGACCCCAGAGTTTTAGCAGATTTTAAAATTTTAAACTATATGTGTGATACGATAAAGCATGCCTAATAGTTAAATTGGTTTGCAACATCTGTTTTCAGAGATATGTCACACTGATAGTTGCTTTCAAAATGGGTTTTGCGAAGTTAATCATGAAGAACCGCTTGGTTTCAAGTGCGTTTGTGACCCTGGTTTTTTCGGAGAGAGATGCGCATTGAGTAAGCAATGTCCTCGTGACATTTACTATCGACTTTTCTGGACAACAGGAAATAGTTATACACAGCCAAATGTTAGAAAGCATATTTACTTTTGCAACAATTGATACCAGCAGATATGCTTAATTAAATAGTAGTGTGTCTACCCAAAGAGTTATTTATGTAAGAGTTATTTATTTATTTGTTTTTAGGTTTTTACTTTGAAACGAACAGTACTCCATTATCGCTTGATGGCGGGGGGGGGGGGGGGGGGGGGTCCAGTGTTAATTCATACAACACAGTATTGATAACATTAAGTTTAAGTGCTTTTTTGATCTGAAGAGTAAGAAAAAGGGCTGAGAAATGTACACAAAAAATGGCAGGTGTAAATTCTGTACGAAATGAATTCTGTAGATATTAGTTACGCTGCCTTAGTAAATGCTTAAATTATAAGAATTGAAATAACTTTTAATGCTTAGCATTTTATAGCACTTGCAGTGTCCTCATTTCAGGTCTGTGCCTTTGGAATAAATGCTTGAATGATGCAACGTGTGTAGTTAATACTATAAGTGCGCGATCGTGGTGCATTTGTGACGAGGGTTATTTCGGAACATTGTGCGAAAAAGGTAAGCCGTGCCCTTCTAATACTGCACACATTGTGTATCTCAGTATTAACATATATCTATGTTGTGAAGCATGCAGCAAAGGGAATTACAAAGCAAATTTACCAGCGCAAAAATTGCTGCCAGAAAATATGTAGCAAGTACAGTAGTAGTACCTTCTATAGACTGATTTCAAGTCATATGGCTCTAGATCTCTGTTTATAAACTATAATACTATATTCAAACGATTTTGTTACGAAAACGTGTCCTATGGCTGTAGATCTCTGTTTATGATAATACAACTAACATATTCAGATGATTAGGTGGAACTTATGAAAACACGTCATAATATAACGCCCATTTAGGTGGTTTAAAATATTCAGGTATTCAGTCGCGGGCGAGTGGCAACGTACATTTTTTTAATTTGTTTTCAGCACAATGTGGGGAAAACGCACACTGCGCTGACAAGCTGCGCAATCGGCCATTGCCCGATAAAAATGACAACTGCAATTCATTATATGACCAACATTGTGTTTGCAACGAGGGTTACAGCGGGGATGGATTCAACTGCACCGGTAGGTCTTAGGTCGCATTCGGAACAGTGGACTAACTAGTCCTCGGGTCAAATATGGCCTACTCACTTGTATACTTCTCCCTAATATATTCAGTCTATATAAGTGGATTCGACGGTCCAACCCCAAAGTGTATTCAGCAAAGTGTATAGAGCAAAAAAAAAAAAAAAAAAAAAAAAAAAAAAACATGGGCGAGTTTAACAAGTTTAAGGTTTATACAGGTCTGTTCATAAAATTTCATTATTCTGCGTTTTTCAATATTTGATGGAAATATGTGTACTCTGAAAGGTCATTATGTCTATCATAATTATTATCAATTTCATTTTATCATTTTTATTAAAAATAATTTTATAAAAAAATAAACACTTTATAATTTTGCAAAAATGCTCATCAGCTAGGTAGTTTGATAATAAATAAAAATTAGCAAACACAAGCCGAGAAAAATGTCTTACCGTTAGGTTACTTTTGTGGGACTATATGTGAGATTAACTGTCGTGACTGCATTTTTTTTTTTTTTTTACATTGGTGAGACAGATAGACAGTTTAAGACCAGGGCTAGTGAACAAAGAAAACCAGTGACTGCATCGGACGTACATAGAAAATACCAGCTCTGCCACTTCTAAACATGTTATAAACACCGGTCCATCACTGGAATCCAACTAGGTTCCCTGAATCCAAGTCATCTGAGATCCTACGTAAGAAACGAGAGGTTATCATCATCAGCTGTCACAAGCCATCCATGGATAGGGACGGTGGGTCGATCTACCTGACATTTATAAGAGTGTCCTGGCCCCTATACCACCTATTGGACACTGAGTATCAACGTCTACTCACGTCATTCTGATAAAGGCATACGTCCAGGTTTGCCGAAAGCTTCCGGTATGAAAGTTTCTCGGCTTGTGTTTGACTGAAAAAAATTGTTTGTGCATTACTGAATGCACCAAATGCCCTCTAATATAAAAACGGGGTAAAGGTGTTCAGAAAACATGTTTTTTTTTTTATTTCAGAATCGGTGGAATAAAAAACCAGAATACGAAATAACAAAAAAAAAATTGCAGGAGAGGATCCGCAGTTATTTGATTTAATTACGAACTGAATGTATTATAAATACTCATTTGGACATTCATTGCAAATTATGTATGAATTAAGTTTTAATTGAATCAACTGGAAAGAAAATATTTTGGGCATTGCATTTGGTTCTTTTTTTCACATCACATTTGTTTTGCATTTTATGATTCTAAACATAAAACCTGTCGTAATTGGTTAAAGTACGAACAGAAATGGACGTTCACAACGTGCTATACGGTTAATGGATTATTTTACTTGTTTTTAGTATCTCAATACCAAATACGTACCACATTGCCTAACTCCCGCATTGGCTACAACAGACTCATAACCAGCTGTAATAAGAGGTATTCGTCAGTTTCTACTTTATTGTTGGTCCAACCAGTTTCTGTGTCAGAAAAAAGTAACGTTTAACGGGGTCTGTCGTGTATAGCAAACAGTGTATCTAGCCGAGTTACAGTATCATATTCAATTACAATTTTATCACATTGGTAAAATCCGATCTGTTCCACCCGAAAAACAGTGATGCCAATGCCAAATATTAACACTTAACGTTTAAATTCTAGATAAATATTTATTTATTATAAGGGGGAAGTTTTCATATAACTTACATTTCTCTTTTTCTTGGCCTGTTTTGGTTGAATAATATGGCTGATATTCCAACACTTTTTGTCGCATATTTTAGCTGCTAGGCATTCACAGCACACACACAAACGAGAGAGAGAGAGAGAGAGACCAATGCCAAGGATAGAATTTTTTTCGAGTTTTCGACTTGACAAGCAACGATTTGCATATAGTCGTACATGAAAAGCAATGCATGTTAAGTCGCATTGCTTATTCTGGATAATTCAATATCATCCAAAGCGTCATACGGGTTTCCATTATTCTTAATTCCTACGTCCTGTGTCAAAGTAGCACTGAAATTAACTGGGTAATGCAAATAAAATCGCTCGCTGCATGGTGTGAGAGTCATCTTTGTTGTAATGTTTTGACTGTTATTCAATCACTGTGTCACATACGCACACGCACATACACACACACACACACAGGAGAGAGAGAGAGAGAGAGAGAGAGAGAGAGAGAGAGAGAGAGAACGGGGGTGAACTGACAGCTAGATCGCTGCCACGGAAAGAAGGATACCATATATTTGATTTAACTGAGCAATTCAAATGCAATATTGCAATGCTGTTTTTGTTTATCTGTCATTATTTTCCCGCCACCCGGCAGTTTACGTGGCGCACACACAACACAAACGAGAGAGAGAGAGAGAGAGAGAGAGACTGAATTTTATCACATATATTTATGTTTAAAATGGGTTAATTAGCCGGGTAACATCATAATAAACAAGACAAACAAAAAGTTGGCCAGAATCCCCTCAAAGACTTTACCTTAATACTTGCCAAGCTACGGGAGTGTTACTGGAAGTCGCGGCCTGTATAATTGTTTCTAGGTCAAATATAAAATACACGTTTCATGCTGTACGAAAGAAGCCGATGAAAGACCTATAAACGGCGTGTGACGGTAAATGGGGCATCGTAGTTTCCATAAGCAAATTCTTGATTGGATGGCTTCTCGTGTGCCATGTTTTTCAGGAGATACACTGATGTACCGGTTCTGACAGTATATTATAACAAGTAGGCGAGGAGACATTTCATTTCGTGACCTGACTTCAACGAAAAAAAAGGAGGTAAGTTTTATGAGAAATATTATGATTGGTGCAATTGTAGAACTACAGTCTTAACATTTAATATGGAATATTTCAGTTTCGAGGGTATGCCTAGGTAAAAATGTTTTTCTTTTTTTAAAACAAACTCGGATCTCGTAGAGAAGTGTGAAGACAGGTGTGTCGCTTCCAATTAACTGAAAACCAGGTTTGTTGTGCTGCTGCATTATGTAATACGCAGTGATTCAATTGGGGAGTGCTCTTTTGGGCAGGTCAAAACTTGGCTTTCGCAAAGCATGGTTCTGTCAAAAAAAGTATCCATATATCGGCAACTAATGCATAGAAGAATTTTTAATTTTGCAAGCAAGTGGTCGGTTTTGCAGTGTGTAAAATGAGCTATGCAGTGCTTTAAAATTGTGTTAATCTGCGGCAGAATGGCGCGAAAAAGACAGAAATTGCCAGACAGATAATTGCGCCAAACGAAACGGTTCGCACAGTTTTATAGAGTAATGCACAGACTGATGTACCCACACAGAGGCCACACCCAATATATTGAAATCTTACCACCAGGATACAGGACCCATTGTCTTTCGGGATATGCTGTTGCCACTAAACAAAAACCACCCAGGCCGTTCAGAATAAGGAGTACATTGCCACAAAAACGCGTTTTCAAGGCCCTTAGCGAATACCAAACTGGTTTTAGCAGGTTAGAATACCAGACGACCTCCAAGGAACCCACTGTAAAAAGGAAAATATCGTTGTATGTTTCTCTAATGAATTGGGGACCTTGTCCGTTTCTGGGTTGAACACTAAAACCTCGTGGCTTTCTTTAGTGAGGTCGGATTTCACCTGTGTCGCTCAACTAGTCAAAACAGAGTTTTGGCGAAATTCTGTTAATTAACTAGTGTCACAATGACATCATAGAGATAATTAAAAGTTATCAAAACACGATTTTAATCCTTATTTTCATTTATCAGTCAGCAAAATAGGAAAAAATCTGATGAAAAATGATTTGGAAAAAATATTCCATATTAAATGTCAAGTCTGTAGATTCTGATCTCCTGTTCACACGATCATGTCACAATAAACAGTGGAATATCTCTCAGCTGTTCCTGTGAATTATGTTGCTTCCTCCCATATATATATATGCTCTTCATGTTTGGACAGGAATCCAGTAAACCCAAATACGACCAAAGAGTGACTAATATAGGAGATGATTGCCTTGGTTCACACAGTTTGAACAATCGCCTTATGAATTTGAAGAGAGGAAATGGCATTTTCCATTTGTTGAAACTATGTGTTTTTGTTTGCTTCAATGGCGAATTCTATTAATGAACTAGTGTCACTAGGAAATGGCATTTTCCATTTGTTGAAACTATTTCGTAGACTCAATCAAATTTAGAGCAAATTGTATTTGAATGATTTCATTATACATTTATCACAACAGACTATCAAACAGATTGATGTGGAAGTCATTTGTATTATACGGGCATGTCGTCGGTTGTGCAGGTAGGTTCTCTGAGATATATGGATTATATGCATTTTTGCTAAACGAAAAACGTCGAGTATTTACATAATCTGCAAATGGGTTGCAACTATGGTTTTAACAAAATGTGGGTAACTAAACTGTAAAATATTTTAGTAGAACACGAGGTTGACTTGATGGGTCTCCATATGTGGCACGCTTATCAGGAGGTACTATAAGGTCAATAAATAGATCTAGATACCACTGCTTTGTATCCTATAGCAGACGTGGTCCAAAAGCACCAAAACCAGCTTTATTTACTGCCAACAATGCTTGTTGCTCTGGCCATATGCAAAACCTGTTTTTTTTTTTTTTTTTTTTTTTTTTTTTTTTTTTTCGGGAGAGTTGAAGACCTTGTAAATGGTAGGTTTTTAAGCAGGTTTTTAAGTAGGTTTTTAAGATATCGTCTGCCCAAAATATAGATTAGATTGGGGAAAAACTAGTTTCAAAATGCTAGGGATAGAATTTGACGTAGATTTAGGTAAGATAACTAAGCAAAATATGGAGACCAAATTAACTTCCATGAAAAAAATATTTAATCAGTGGAGAGTAAGAAATATAACACCAATTGGTAAAATAACAGTAATAAAAACATTAGCCTTGCCGGTATTGAATCATATATTTATATCGCTCCCAAACCCAGAGGAAAAACAGATTAAAGAATTAGAAAAGTGTCTTTTTTTCTTTTCTTTGGAATAATAAACCTAAAAGAAATATCATTATAAGAGATTATAAAGCTGGGGGCTTGAGGATGGTAAGCGTGAGGCATTTTATAAAATCGTAAAAAATTCCGTGGGTAAGAAGACTTATGTTCGAAAATAAAGAATGGAAAAATATTATAACTAAATATGTAGACACTGAAAAACTAATTACATGTGGTACAGAATATATCTCAAAAATCTTGAAAAACATAAAAAATAGATTCTGGATTGATGCCTTAGCAGCCTGGAAAGAACTGTGGTACAATAATGGCCAATAAAATCAAGGATTTTGGTAACATTCCACTCTTTCTAAATGAAAATATACTTATTGGAAATAAACCTGTCTTCTATACATCGTGGTATGACAAAAACATTAGATTTGTTAATGATCTACTCCTGGACTCTGGCGAGTTCTATGACTTCACTGCGTTCAGGGATATCCACGGTATTGACACAAATTTTGTCGAATACCATGGAATTATCTCAGCCATAAAAGAATGGCTTGGTGGTATTCCTGAATAATTAAGTAAAATTGCCACTCCTTTAATTCCTGATCATACAGACTTGACATTTAATATGGAATATTTCAGTTTCGAAGGTATACCTAGGTAAAAATACGTTCTTTTTTCAAAAAACTCCGATCTCATATAAGATTTGTGAATGTAAAAGTGTGCAGTCAGGTGTGTCACTACCAATTAACTGACTTTCATGCCTGTTGCGCTGCTACATTATGTAATTTGCAGTGATTTAATTGGGTAGTGTTCCTTTGGGCTGATCAAAGCTTGGCTTAGGCAAAGCTTGGTTCTGTCAAAAAAGTTTCCATATTTCGGCAACTACTGCATAGAAGAATTTGAAATTTTGCATGCAGGCGGTCAGTTTTGCAGTGTGTAAGATGAGTCAAGTAGTGCATTACAAATTTGTCAATCTAAGGAAGAATGGCGCGAAAAAGACAGACATAACCAGACAGATCATAGCGCCAAACGGAACGGTCCCCACAGTTTTATAGAGTAATGCCCAGACTGATGTACCTACACAGAGGTCACCCCCAATGTATCAAAATTTTACCTACAGGGTACAGGACCCACTGTCTTTCGGGATACGCTGCTGCAACTAAACAAAAAACACTTAGTCCGTTCAGAACGAGGGGTAAATTGGCACTAAAATGCGTTTTTCAAAGCCCTTAGCGAACACCAAACTGGTTTTCGCAAGTCAAAACTCCAAATGACCTGCGAGGTACCCACTGTATACAGCAAAACATCGTCGTCTGTTTCTCTAATGAATTGGGGGCCATGAACGATTCTGGGTAGAACACTGAAACTGCGTGGCTTTCTTTATTGAGGTCAGATTTCACCTGTACCGCCCAATTAGTCAAAACAGAGTTTACAGATATCCAGAAGAGGCCTACGACGAAGCATATGCTAGGTCTAAAGTGACAAGGGTGATTGACAGCGTCAGTATTTGGAGTAGATTCCACATTGGTGCCAAAACACCAATGGTAGTCATCGACGAAAACCTGAACCAGATCAAATACAGGAATAATCTCGGAACCACTTGACTATCATTTGATAGGGAGCACCTTAGAAACAATTCTAGGTTGCACGATGCGGTTGCAGGTTCACACAGAGCACTTTTAATAGCAGATAACTTACAGAACCAAGGGAATGAGCAGCTACCCTGGTCATCAAAATCGCCACATTTGAACCACATAGACAATATTTCGTTAGACCATTATTTGCCAATCAACTGCCTACATGTCCTACAACAAAACTGGACCAGATTGGACAATTTTAGACCGATGCCTGGAATGCTATTCCAGATTGAACTCTAAAAACCTACCCCCAAGAAATGCCTTGCCGCTTGAGAGCGCTGGCAACAGCCACGAAGAGGCCAGGCGTAACAACGACCATTACTGTGACTAGCAACTGACACGAGGGTCTTTTGTGGAGCGTATTACCCTTTTACAGGCGATAATTTGGAAAATATGGAGATCCAAAATATCTCTTTTAATGGGAGTCGTATGACATAGAATAGGCAATGTGTTTTTGTTTGCTTCTCTGGCAAATTCCACTAATAAACTGATGTCACAATGACATCAAAGAGATAATTTAAAGTTATTAAAACACGATTATAATCCTTATTTTCATTTATCAGTCAGCAAAATAGGAAAAAACTGATAAAAAATCATTTCGAAAAAAATATTCCATATTAAATGTCAAGTCTGTATATTGTTGCTGTCAGGTTGTTCAAAAGGCTCAAAGATTTATTATAAAACTTTAAGTAAAGTAGGTGTTCTTGAGATGTCGAAAGGTATGAATAAATGGAAGGAGTTGTTAAATTTGGAGGAAAATGAATGCCCGAAGATTTTCGAACTTCCTTTCAAAATAACAAAAGATTCAAAGCTTCACTGGTTCCAATTTCGAATTAATCATAATATCCTTACCACAAATTCACTGCTTTTCAAATATAAAATGGTCGACAGCAGTATATGTTCCCTTTGCAAAGGAGCTGAAGAAACAACTGAGCATTTATTCTGGAATTGTGCGGTTACCCAAAAATTATTGACCGACTTGGTAGAATATATATTATCTAATACTCAAGTTACTCTACCTGTCTCAAAAAGGAATTGCTTAGTCGGCTCTACGAGCCTCTCTCCAAGTATTAATCTCATAATGTTGCAATTTAAATTTTATATTTATTTAAGAAGATGTTCACAGGGTAAACCAACATTAGGAGGTTTGATTTCATCGCTTAGATATCTGGTGAAAACAGATAAGTTAATCTGTCAGTACAATTCAAATATAATTAAGTTATTTTCAATTTGAAGATTAAGCGTACGACGATGTAATTAACTAAAAAGTGTTATATAGTATAACATCTCTTATGTGTAAGTGTGTGAGCGAGTGTCTGTTTGTTTGTGTTTGTATTGTCATGTTTTTTGATGTATTGTGTCAATAAAAAAAAAAAAAAGGTTTTTAAGCATTATTTTCGAAACCTGAAACCAAACAAAGGATTTTTGTGTGAACATATTTAGCAAACAAGAAGTGTATGATCGAGAAGCCCTACGACCTCATGACAGAGTTTCAATTTCATTTTTTCAGTCACGGTTACTGAATGATTCCATCTTTCATAAGTTTCCGTCCTCAATAAGATGTTATCATAACCAGCACCCAAACCTGCTATCATGTTAGTAAAAACGATGAATCAGGCGCACGCACAGACAGCTGCGACCGGGTTGACTCACCACAAATAAAAGCCTTGGAACAAGCGATGATATTGGCGTGATCGTGCGGTTGCAAATCGCAATTCCTTCGAGAAAGATAATATATCGTCATATCGCATTGCTTGTGTACATGTACCCTGTACATAGTAAGTTGCGGTGTTTTCAAGAAAGTAAGCCCAATTGAGTTTAAAGATTGTCATACATGTATGCATAATCATGATTACGTTAAAATTTTGCCACTTTCTTTTTCTGAATAACGTATTTTATTCCAGCATAGAAATGCTAGAAAAGAGTACTTTATCGAACATCAACCAATCAATGTCGGGATTGTTGTTCTGCCCGAGCCTTGTTCTGGCCCTGATGGCGTGCGTCTTTCTCAGTCAAACTAAGCCGAGTCAAACCGGTAAGTGTATAGAGACCAACTCGACATCCAAGTTCATGTACAATATCATGCTAAGCAAGCATTCAGCAGCTACTATTATAATGGTCTTTGTTATGACAAGGCTTTGGGGATCAAACTCATGAGTTCCTGCACCAGAATGGAGCACTCTGTGTTGACACTTTATAAACCATTTAGGCATGGGCCAGGCACAATAGCCATGACAGTGTGAATACGAAAAACTGTGCATGGAATATCTAATCAAATTGTATGAATTTCAAAAAATCTAACTATATGTGTGAAATTATAAAACATGCCTGCCTTTTATATTGCCTTGCGACATCTATTTTAAGACGAATGCAAGAATGACAGTTGCTATAATGGTGGGCTTTGCGTAGAAAATCCTGACGAGCCGTCTGGCTTCCAGTGCAAGTGCATCCCTTACTTTGTCGGAGAGAGATGCGAATTCAGTAAGCAATATCTTTGTTACAGTTACTGTCGTCCTTTGTGAACAACAGGGTATAGTTCTGTACAGTAAAATATTAGACAACATGTTAACTATTGCCACAGTTGACAGCATATTGGCAGCACATATGTTTTATTTAACACAGTTTATCCATTATCAGTGTGTCTTTTAAATATGTAAGAATTTTATTTATTTATTTATTTTAATTTTTTTACTGCAAAACCGTGTCATAGTGTGGGTGGTCCAGTGTTAACAAACTATTGACAACATTTAGTTTAAGTGTTTTTTTATTCTGAAGAGTGAGGGAAATAAACGCTGATCAAAAGTGCACAAAAAGTGTCAGGTGGACATTTTGTACAAAATTAATTCCATAGATATTAGTTACCCTGCCTTAGTAAAATGCTCAAAATATACGAATTGAAATATCTCAACTGAAAGAGCATGCGTATCATTTTTAAACCTTAATTACAATATCCTCATTTCAGATGATTGCGACAAGAATGGCTGCTGGAATGGCGGAACCTGTACAGCTTTTATTGTAAATTTCCAGCCGTGGTGTATTTGTCCCAAGGGTTATTTTGGAACATTGTGCCAAACAGGTAAGCCGTGTCTTTCTGATACTGCACATACATGTATTGTGTATCTCAGTATTGAACTAGAAAAACACTCCGCAGACATCCGCCAAGGCAGCGATTTTTTATTATTATTGATTATTGATTGATTATTGATCCGGATCACCACCAAATTAATCATCTCTTCATTGGCCCACTTCTGACAGTTCCTGAAAATTTCATCAAAAGTGATCCATAACTTTCTGACTTATGTTGATGACAGACAAACAAAACAAACAGACAAACAGGGGTGAAAACATAACCCCCTTAGCGGAGGTAAAGATAACAACGATTAGCTCTAAGTTGTGAAGCATTCAGCAAAAGAAATTACACAATATATTTACTAGCGCAAAAATTGATGCCTGAAGATAGTAACCAGAACCAGTAATAGTATTCTCTATAGACTGATATCAAGCCATATGGCTCTACATGTAGATCTCTTCTTAGGTGGACGTTATGAAAACACGTCATGAAAAAACGTCCATTAATACGGTTTAAATTTTTCTTTTGAGACGAGTGCCAACGTACATTATTTTTTTTTTTTCAGCCCAATGTGGGGAAAACGCACACTGCTATTTCAATCTGCTTTATCTTCCATTGCCCGAGAATAAAAACAACTGCAATTCAGTACATCACCAATATTGTGTTTGTAATGACGGTTACAGCGGGGATGGATTTAACTGCACTGGTAAGTCTTACACCCCATTTCCATAGATTAGATCGACCTACTTTAGATCGACCTAACTCCCTGGGGATTCACGCTAAATAGCTGTCAACCGGGCGGACACGAAAGTTAATTACCTAGCTTGTAGTAGGCGGGACGGACATTTAAGTCGGATTATCTGAAAGTAATCTAGTGAGACTCCCCGCGGGGATAGATCGATCTAAAATCTATGGGAATAGAGCCTAAGGTCCTAGGTTGCATTCAGAACAGTGGACTCACTAGTCTGCCGGTCAAATGTGGTCGACACACTTGAATACTTCTCTCTAATCTATTCAGTATCTATTAGTTTGATTAGAAGGTCGCGTTATATGACCCCTAGACTAGTTAATCCGCCCTTCTCATTGAACAGTTTTATTGGTATACCATAAGTTAGCTGAAACCATAACGTGAAAAGAATTGAGAATCGACTCTCCCCCCCCCCCCCCCCACACACACACATGGACAGCCCAATCTACAATTTTACAAAAACCCTAAGGGCTCATGCACACCCCTAGTGATAGGTCATAGGTCTACCAAATCCCTAAAGTTTGAACTTTCTTACTCTAATGATCCAGGAAGAGAAAGCAGAAATTACGACGTAGTAAAAGAAAAAAATAGTATCAATCAACCCCCTGGGTCAGTCTAATCCCAATTAATACTAAAATTCCAATGGTATAATTTACAATGTAAAAGGAATTGAGAATCAGAAGCGACGTCTTTTGTCTATAATAACAAATAATCAATTTTGTCACGTGCAACGTTGTTTTGTCACCGATTACTGTTCAACATCATGATAAGCCTGATAAAAATCGCGAAATCTAACAAATGTCAGTCTAACCTTGACCGTAACACTTTAAGGCCATTGTGGCTAATTAAATCGACTTATCATAGTCAGCAATCAGATTTTAGCAGACTAAACTTAGCCCATTGAGATATTTATTTATTTGTTTATTTATTTATTTTCCCCGCTCATTGGTGACAAAAGTCAAAAATATATTTTCCAGACCATCATATTTTTTATGTTTTTGAGAGGATTTTTATTGTTTTTAATTGGCAAAATGGTAGATTGAAAAAAAAACATGCACTGTGTTATGATGATCAAAAACCTTTGAGTTACCTTAGAGTGCTAATAGGTAAGATTTTTTTGCGCCAGAAATCTCACACAATGTTAATGAAAACCACTTAAACTAGGTCGACTCTTTACAATATGGGAAGTGCGGGGATGTGTGATGGCTACCCATTGACGCCATCTAGTTGTGTATGAAGCACGTCCCAGATAATTTGCTTTTTCTTTGGAGAGAATGATAGCCAATTCACGAAGGTATTTTTTGAGAGTGAGAAAAAAAGGGCGAGTCCAAGAGTCTTAACAAACGATAATAACACTCTAGCCAGTTGTAATATAGCATCTTATTGATAGAGTTTTTTTTTCCAATTTCTAGTTTTGTTTATAAAAAATACATTAAGAAATTTGACGTGAGATGCCTATACAACGGAGTGTAATCAAACACTTGAGTAAAGGGCTATACATGTATGCATTACATTGAAATATTTACATAGCATACAAGCTTTATGTAAGTCTGTTTATTTGATATGGAAATAGGTAAAAGTACTAGAAACGTCAAAAGTTACTAGGAGCTCTAAAATAACATTGTTTATCGGCTTGGCAGTTGGATCATAAAAATAATAATAATAAAAATTGTCAAACACAAGCCCAAAAATTCTGACTATATGTGAGATTAACGGCCGTAACTCCAATTCTTTTATTTTTTCTTGAGACAGGTAGACAATATAAGGTAAGGATAAGTGAACACAGAAAACCAGAGGCTGTATATAGGCAATAGGCCTACCAGCTCTGCCATTTCTATAAACATGTAATATACACCGGCCACAGTACTGACTGGAATTCAACCAATTTCCTTGAATCCGAGTCGTCTAATACCATATGTAAGATACTAAGGACTATCAACAACAGCAATCACCAGCCACCAATTTCCTTGAATCCGAGTCGTCTAATACCATATGTAAGATACTAAGGACTATCAACAACAGCAATCACCAGCCACCCATAAATAGGTCGATCTACCTGACATTTATAAGAGTGCCAGGGCCGCTATACCACCTATTGGTCACTGAGTATCAACATTTACACACGACGTCATTCCGTAAGAGCCTACGTCCAGGTTGGCCAAAAGCTAACGGCATTAAAGTTTTCTCGGCTTGTGTTTGATATTTTTTTTCTTTATGGCTGAATCAATGACTTATTACTGAATGCACCAACATGTGCTATAATAATAAAAAAGGGTCAAGGTGTTCATAAGATACATTTATTTTCTTTCAGAATCGACGAAGTAAACAACCAGAAAATTAAATAAATAAAATAGGCAAGAGAGGATACACAGTTAATCGATAAATTTCAGAATCAAATATACAATACATATATTCATTTGGACATTCATTGAAAGTTATATCTGAATTAATATCAATTGAAAATAAAATATGTTGGGCATTGCATTTGGTTCTTTTTCGTGCTCCACAGTTTTTATCTCTTTTGTTTTGCTATTTAGGGCCCTCAACATAAAAGCCTAAGTCGTATTTAGTTAAAGTAAGAACAGAAATTTACTTAATCGGTTAAGATAGTAAGACACCTTACCAAAATCGTATTATTCCACTTTTGTTAAACTGTTTTGACAGGATTTAAGATAATTTCCATTTTAGATAGTGAGACACGTTACCGAAATCAATTAACATAAAACCTACATGTTACGGGCTGAATACAAGTTCCAAAGTAATCTGAAGAACAGCATATCAATCAAAAATTATTTTGGAAAAAATAACAATCGGCAAGATGTAAAACCACGTCTTCATTCGGATGATTGTGTCTTTTGTTACTGCATCCGTCTATATTCTGCAATTTTGTCATTGATCAAATGTAAAAGTTAACATATTATTTTGATTTGGTTCGTAGAAAGACATGGTCGCCAAACAGTATGCTAAAACAGAGGTTGTAAACAAACATCGCTTTTCATATAGTCATATACTGGCAGTAATTTCATATTATCTAAAGTGTCATGCGGGTTTTCATTATTTTTAACTCCGACGAACTGTATCAGAGTGGCACCGAAATTAACTGGGTGATGCAAATAAAATAGTTCTCTGATGTGAGAGGATTTACTTTTGTTGAATAATTTGGCTATTGTTCCAACAGTTTATATCCGCCATCTATCTGTTTAGGCATGTACAGGACACACACGCACACACGCGCGCGCGCGTGCGAGAGAGAGAGAGAGAGAGAGAGAGAGAGAGAGAGACTGAATTTCATCAAGTTTCTAGGTCAATATAAAAGCACGTTTCGTGCTGAGTGAAAGAAACCAATGGAAGACCCACAAATGGCGTGTGACAGTTAACGGGTCATCGATATTCAAATAAGGAATTTCGTGATTGGATAATTTCCCGTGTGTCACGTTTTTCACGAGATACACTGAAATGCCGGTACTGGCAGTATATGAGGAGACTTTGCATTCCCTGACCTAATTCAACGAGAAATCAATGGTGGGATTGTTATTTTGCTCGAGCCTTGTTTTGGCGTTGATAGCGTGCGTCTTTCTCAGTCAATCTCAGCTGAGTCAAATTTGTAAGTGTATAGATCGAGACCAACTCGACATCCGTGTTTCTGTACAATAGCATGTTTACAGTTCTGAGATACTATATCACTTTCCGTTTCAGCATTTTGGTCTCAACATTGCTTGTTTGCAATAATTATATGCCTGGTTTTTATAGATCTTTTCAATTCAAAGTCATTAATTCGCATCTCCCAGCGGAGAAAGCAATCCAAGCTGCGGTAAATGCGCCTCTCGTAGTTAGCATTCACAATAACCAACACTACCGCATGACCAGGTCTTTCCTTACTTCAGTCTCAATTTGCTTAGTGCTAAGCGAGGAGACAGCAGGTACTTTTATAATGGTCTTTGGTATGTCCAGCCAACCCTGAGTGCCAGGGCACAGTAAATCTACATGTAGCTTGTTAACTAGTCATATCACTTTAATGGCCCTGAGGAACAGCCACAATGTTCGTCATCCGTCAACCAAAAAGAACTGCTTCGCATTGAATCTATAGTTAAATGTCATTAGTCCAAAATGAAACATAAAGCAGATTTAATTTTGCTTTATTTAGTTTTATTTACTTATTTAAGATGTAAATTGAAAAAAAATGTATATATTAAAAAAAGATATATGCAATGTTATATATACCTGTATATATATATATATTAGTCAAAAAGGTTGTCCCACCCACATTTCCATGTACTTTTATTTACAAATGATCAGTTCACAGGTGTAAATTGTTATAACTAGTGCTTTTTATTCCAGATACCATGTCTAACATGATTAATGGTCCAAAAATACATAATAGTATTATAGTACACATTGTATACCATTTAGTCAAATTTATAACAAGCACCCCCTCAAATCCAATGTTTCATTGTGATTTCTACAGATGTAAAGAAATGTCTATTTGATTGAAAATGCGTCATCAAATATCACCAAATTTACACACAATTGGCATTAGGATGTGCTCGTTAAAGGTCACGTGCCTAATAGCGTGTGCGTCTACCGCGTACTGTAATTATCTCTTGTAGATGGCGCGACAAGCCTTCAACAAGGGTAAAAATTCTGCTTCGTGGGATATTATCCCATTCTTCCTAAACAGCTTGAGGGAGTTGGTCCACGTTTTTATGGGGTTGGTTCTCCTTTGCATTGCACACTCCAATCCATGTCACAGTTGATTAGTAAGGTTATAATATCAAGGATCAAAGATGGTGGTTTCATCCTGAGAACATTGTGTTTCTACAACAAATCACTTGCCAGGCGAGAAGAGTGAGCAAGACCACTCTCATGGTGTAAAAGTGTAAACAGGATAAACTATGCATGACCTTTCTATTCAGAATGTTTAAATTTCTACAGTTTAAAGTATATATGTGAAATGATAAAGCATGCCTAGCATTTAAATTGCTTTGCAACATCTAGTTTCCGACGGATGCGACCGTGACAGTTGCTATCATAATGGGCAATGTGAAGATAATGCCGACGAACCGCTTGGCTTCAAGTGCTTTTGACGCGATGACTTTTTCGGCGAGAGATGCGAATTGAGTAAGCAATGCCTTTGTGACACTTACTATCGTCCTTTGTGGATAACGTACATTTTATCCCCGCACTTTTGGGACAAAAGTCGGGGATCATGTTATCCCGCCCGTCTGTGCGTCAGTGCGTCCGGGCGTCTATGTGTTAGTGGCCAAAACGAAGAGTTATTGTCCCTTTATGGAACAACATCAATAATTTAAAATATCTGTGTGTTGACCTGTATCCGGGGGTGGATGTTTCTGTTGTTTCATATAAGTGAAGGACATTTAAAACTTGCTTATATTTCAATCCACAAAAAAAAAAAAAAAAAAAAAAAAAAAAAAAAAATCCTGAAACCTCCAAATTGATATATAAGCAATAGCTTTATGGGGCAGAAAAAAAAACATCACTAACATTAGCAGTGTCATTACATCTTATACATATGTCATTATCTAATCATTTTTCATTTATCATTTATCTAAAACATTATTCATGTTTTATTTATCCAGATATGTGGATAGATAATTTTTCTCTTTTCTGTTTCTTAGCATATATATACCTTTATATGTATGTACCAGTGTACATACATGTATTTTTATATTTATAAAGAATTTTTTTTTACATGTTCATTTTAAATACCTTTGGATGAAGCAGTGATGTGTGTGTATGTGTGGTAAGTGGTCCCTAGGGGTGAGCTGCTCTTGATAATATGGTGAAGTGCGGGGATATGCGATGGTTACCCATCGACACCATCTACAGGGTTACCACTTAATATGGAATATTTTTTATCATTGTTATTTTTGAGTGCTGATTAAATTTTTTTGGCTTGAGTCATTAAAAAAGTATGTCACTGAGTGATAATAACATCCAGTCTTCTGTTGTGAGATATTTTGGTCAATAATATTAAATCTGACATAAGATGTCATTCAAAAGAAAGGAACACCCCCAGAAAACCATAACAACATTTTGATGTCAGTATAAACTTTAAGATAAGATATTAAAGAAAATGATAGCCTACGGACAGTGATATGTTACACAGTCAAAGAACTCACTACAGTAAATCATGAAAAGTCAGTAATTGCGGGTATGACCTCCAGCAGCCGCTTGCAGCGCCCTCATCCTACATGACATATCCTGTGACACGTTTTTTAGAGTTTGGGTGGGGATATCATCCCACGCAGTGATATTTGCCTGTCGCAGTTCATCACTATTTACCGGCCGAGGACCCTAGCTATTAATTCTGTGAGTTACTTCCGCCCACAGATTTTCAATTGGGTTCATATCTGGATAGTTTGCAGGCCAGGGCAGTTGCTGAACCCATTGGTTTTGAAGAAAAACAGTGATTCTGCGGCCTCGATGTGGGGTTGCCCAGTCGTCCTGGTACACAAAGTTGTTCCTGAAGATGAATCTTACCAATCGAAGCATTGTTTGCTGTAGAATGTCTCTGTAGGGATCCTGGATGAGGTTGCCTTCAGAAAAACCAGCTGGTTCTGGGCACCGACATGAAATACTCCCCAAAACAGAGACGTTACCATCCCCTGCTTGCACCCTAGGCAGTACACAATCATTGTTTTATGCCCCTCGTACACGTCGGTGGACACGGATTCGACGATCAACCCTAAAAAATCCATATCTGGCCTTATCACTGAAAACAACGTGATTCCAGTGTTTTGGCTGCAACTGCACGTGGTCCCCAGCCCTTTGCAGACGTCGCTGTATATGACCTGCTGTTAACAGTGGTTTCCCTACTGGCCTTCGTGCATAATAACCGGCTTGCAGAAATCTCTTGTTCACGTGGGATCTTGAAACGGGCGTTTGAATGATATTCTGCCTCTCTTTTCTGAGGACACTGGTTGTCTTTGTACGACCAGCACGGCGTCCACTAAGGAGAAGGCGATCCTGTCTTCTTGGTGTGATACGCGGACACCCTGGTCGAGGTATTGGAGTAGGTGCCCCTGTAGCAGCATTTCTTTGGCGGACTTCACAAACGGTTCCTGATAAATGTTGAATTACCTGGCAATGGCTGTCCGTTTCTGGCCATTTTCTCTGAGAGCAAGAATCCCATAGTAAGCTGCGTTGCTTTGCTGTCGTACCATATCTTCACTAAGGTACCTGACAAGTTTCAGAGCGATCCCTTTGTTGCTTCTCTAAACACGCTCCAAAGATTGACCAAACCCATGCGTTTTTATACAAGGGCAGAAATTGCCGAAAAGACCACCCCTCACATTTCTGACCACAGAACATGCAACTGCATGCATCAATTGTTTCGAGAGTTGTGTGGTAATTAGGTAACACATCTGGCTACACATGGAGTGACACCTCAGCTTTGGATTTAAAGTAGTTAGAGAGAAATTAAATATTTTGTAGAAAATTTATTCGCCAAAAAATAATATTCCATATTAAGTGGTAACCCTGTAGTTTTCTTTGTTTTCAGCAAAATGTGGGGTAAATGCTTACTGCGCATTCAGGAGTAGTCCATTATATGAGAACAATGACAAGTGCTATTCACTATTTGATCAACATTGTGTTTGCAACGATGGTTACAGCGGGGATGGATTTAACTGCACCGGTAAGTCAAATGTGGCCAACCCACTTAAAATCTTCAAGTATTCAGTCGAGGGCGAGTGCCAATGTACATTTTTTTTTTAAATTGGTTTTCAGCACAATGTGGGGAAAATGCTCACTGTGCTGACACGTCACGTAATCGTCCAGTGCCTGAGAACAATGACAACTGCAATTCTTTATATGACCAACATTGTCTTTGCAACGAGGGTTACAGCGGGGATGGATTCAAATGCTTCGGTAAGTCTTGGGTCGCATTCAGAACAGTGGACTAACTAGTCCTCGGGTCAAATACATGGCCTACTCACTTGAATACTTCCCCCTAATCCATCAGTCTATATATAAGTGGATTTGACTGTCCAACCCCAAAGTGTAGTCTTGGGTCGCATTCAGAACAGAGGACGTCCTTTGTGGATAACAGGAAATAGTTATACACAGCCAAATGTTAGACAGCATGTTTACTATTGCAACAATACCAGCAGATATGTTTCATTTACAGGTAATACAATTTACCCATTAGCAATGGGTCTCCTTCTATATGTCAGAGTTTTTATTCATTTATTTTAATTTTTTCTGCGAAATGAACAGTATGTAATTTTCGTTTGATGGCGTGGGTGGTCCAATGTTCACACCCTAATCTCATCATCAACATCTTGTTCTGAACAGGACAAAAAAAAGGCTGAGCAAAAGTACACAAAACAGTGTCAGGTGGAAATTCTGTACAAAATGAATCCATAGACATTAGTTGACCTGCCTTAGTAAATGCTCAATTTATTTGAATTAAAATATCTCAGCTGAAAGAGCATACATACTTAGCATTTTATACGCCTTGCAATATCCTCATTTCAGCTTCGTGCGACAAGTATGGCTGCTTGAATGGCGGAACATGTGTATATAATAAGACAAATATGCTACGGTGGTGCATTTGTCCCGAGGGTTATTACGGAAGAGAGTGCGAAATAGGTAAGCCGCTCCTTTCTAATACTGCATACATTGTGTATCTCAGTATTGGCAGATAGCAGCTGATACATCCAAGATGTAAAGCATGCAGCAAAAAGATTTACAAAGCAAATTTAGCAGCGCAATGACTGATGCCAGAAGATATGTAGCAAATACCAGTAATAGTAACTATAGATTGATCTCAAGTCATATGGCTCTTGATCTCTCTTTATAAAACTATAATACCATATTAAAACGATTAGGTGGAACTTATAAAACCACGTCATAAATAACGCCCATTAAAGTGGTTTAAATTTTTTTAATATTTTGTCGCGGGCGAGTACCAACGTACACTGTTTTCTTTGTTTTCAGCAATATGTGGGGAAAACGCCCACTGCGCTTCCAGGAGTAAACCATTTCATAAGAACAATGACAAGTGCTATTCACTATTTGGTCTTCATTGTTTTTGCAACGATGGTTACAGCGGGGATGGATTTAACTGCACCGGTAAGTCTTAGGCCGCATTCAGTCCAAACTAGTCCGCGAGTCAAATATGGCGAACCCACTTAAAACTTTGTAGTATTCAGTCGCGGGCGAGTGCATACTTACATTTTTTAGATTTGGTTTCAGCACAATGTGGGGAAAACGCACACTGCGCTTACACTCCAAGTAATCGCCCATTGCCTGAGAACAACTGCGGTTCATTAAATGGCCAACATTGTGTTTGCAACGAGGGTTACAGCGGGGATGGATTTAACTGCATGCACCGGTAAGTCTTGGACTACATTCAGAACAGTCTACAAACTAGTCCGCCGGTCAAATATGGCCAACCCACTAGAATAGGTACTCTTACCTCATATATTCAGTGTCTGTTAGTGGATTAGACGGTCCTACCGCAAACTGCGCCGTATTTAAAGAGAGGGGAAAAAACAGACATGGACGAGTTGAAGAGTTAAGACAAAAGGTAACACACGGCACTCTAGCCAGCCGTAATATATAATATTTATAATTAGATTTTTTAATTTCCAATTTTTAAATATATGTAATATAAATAATAACTTGTGCAATTTGACGTCAGGCAATGTCTATACCACTGGAATCTGATCAAAAATGTGAGTAAAGATCTATTTATATTGCATTAAGATATGCGCAGAATACAGACTTGACATTTAATATGGGATTTTTTTTTATTTTTTTTTTTTATTTTGCCAAATCATTTCTCAATTTTTTCGTATTATGCTGACTGACAAATGAAAATAATGATTAAAGCCGTGTTTTAATAACTTAAGATTATCTCCTTAATGTCGTGATATCAGTTCATTGATCGAAGCAAACAGAAATACATTGCCTACTCGATGTCATACGACATCCAATAAAAGAGATATTTTTGATCGCCATATTTTCCGAATTATCGTCCGTAAAAGATAACACTCGCCACAAAGGACCCTCATGTCAGTGTCTAGTCACAGCAACGGTTGTTGTTACGCCTGGTCTCTTCTGGCTGCTACCAGCACTCTCAAGCGGCAAGGTAGCCCTTGGGATAGATATTTAGAGTTCAATCTGGAAAAAAAATCGAGGCGTAGGTCAAAACTTGTCCAATTTGGTACAGTTTTGTTGTAGGACATTTGGGCCGTTGATTCGGCGAGTAATGGCCTAGCCACATATTGTCTATGTGGTTCAAATATAGCGATTTTGATGACCAAGGCATCTGCTCATTTATTCGTTTCTGTAAGTTATCTGATATTAAAATTGCTCTGTGTGAACCGTTGTGAACGGAATGCAGGTGAGCATATATAATTACTCCGCAAAAACGCCGATTTGCAGGTTCGTCTCTCTGGCGTAGTGGTTAGGCTGTGCAACAATGTGAATCCAGAACAGTATCTTTAAGTAATCTGATGGGAGTTCTAATCCCTATAAACATAAAGTTCCGTTTTTAACTTTTGTGTGATTTTTGTCTTTGTCATGTTTGCTGGTCATTTTATTTTGCCACGTCGGATTATTTTGATTGGTTACAGATGACACGCGCTTTCTTGCACTACTATGAATACGTTCACATTCTGATACCACACTCTCACTTGACATTGGGTATGGAAGGGACGAGCAGCACCCTTGCTAGACCCAACATAGAAGTTATATTTCAGTTTCTTCAAGAGGGTACATAGCCGATAGGCACAACACCGACCCAGAAAAGAGTTATTCGAAGAACTAGCAAGTCGAATTATAAATAAGTTTTCATTTACAGTTACTTTTCATAATGTTCAAAATACACACGATTTTCGTTTACACAGGCCATATTAGCTTTCACACAGACATACATTCCTAGGAATGTAAGTCCGTCAGACCTTCGCGCCTTTCGTCGTTTATAAATATCGTCGCCGCCCTTTTCTGTCATTCTTATTTGCTCACCAGCCATCCATGAGGATCTATCTGACCTTCATAAGGGTGTCCTGGTCGCTATACCACCTGAATATTAACATCTACTCACGTAATTCTGATGAAGGTCAGGTTGGCCGAAAGCTTACTATATGAAAGATTTCTCGGCTTGTGTTTGATAATGTTCATTTATGACTGGTATATTACTGAATGCACCAAAATGTGCTGTAATGAAAAACGGGGTCAAGGTGTTTCTCAAATGTATTTTTCGTTTCTTTCAGAATCTACGAAATAAACGCCAGAAAATGAAATAACAAAAATATGCTAGGGAGGATACAAAGTTATTTGATTAATTTCAGAACCAAATATATAATAGATATATAAATGAATAATATATATTCATTTGGACATTTATTAAAATTATATCTGACTTAAAAATATCAAATGAAAATAAAATATTTTGGGTATTGCATTTGGTTCTTTTTCGTGCTCCTCAATTTTCATATCTCATTTGATTTGCTATTTATGACTCTCAGCATAAAATCCTAAGTCGTATTTAGTTAAAGTACGAACAGAAATTTAATTAATCAGTGAAGATAGTAAGGCACCTTTCCAAAATGAATTAACATAAAACCTACATGTTACGCTATAAATACCAGTCCCACGTGGAAATGAAGGCATCTGGACAACAGCACATGAACCAAAAATTATTATGGAAATATTTTAGCAATTGTCAAGATATAAACCCACGTCTTCATTCTGAAGATTGTGTCTTTTGTTACTGCATCTGTCGATACTGTAATTTTGTCGTTGACCAAATTTAAAAGTAAACATAGTTTTGATTTGGTTCGTAGAAATACATGGTCGCCAAACAGTATGCTAAAACAGAGGTCGTAAACAAACATCGCTTTTCATATAGCCAAATAAGTGATTTATATCATCCACAGCGTCATGCGGGTTTCCATCATTTTTAATTCTGACGTCCTGTATCAGAGTAGCACTGATTTTAAATGGGTGATGCAAATAGAATAGCTATAAGAAGCCTTCTTTGGTTGAATATTTGGCTGTCTAGACCTCGTCTAGGTTTTTAGGCATGCACAACACTCGCACACACGCACACACACACGAGAGAGAGAAATAGGGAGAGAGAGCGTGAGTGAGAGGGGGGGTGAGGAAAGCTTGACCGATGTTACAGATGTATTTATTTGTTTAAGTGTTATTTACTAGAATTAAATCGTGGCCTCTTTGCAACCCCACAAATTAAAACGTCTGCACTATGTTGTTTGGGAATTATATATAAAATAGTCTTTTCAGACGTAAAATCTACGTATTTTGGCACTGTCACAATTATTTCATTTTAACATCAAAATTTAATTCATTTTAGTACAAGGATTCACAATAAAAGCGGCCGCCATCGGCCAAATTTCGAACATCATACTTGAGTTTGTCATTTTATTGCTTCTTTCTCGGCATCGTATTGAACTTTTCGATCAAGGAGACATAAATGGTGTCTGCTGACAAATTCGCCTCCAGGATAATCAATACGGCTTAACAAGCATCGCTTTTCACATAGTCATGTATTGGAGGTTATTTCATATCTACCAAAACGCCGTACGAGTTTTCATTACTTTTTTATTTCGACGCCCTGGGTCAAAGTAGCGCTGAAGTAAACTGGGTGATGCAGTATTAACAAACTATTGACAACATTTAGTTTAAGTGATTTTTATTCTGAAGAGTGAGGGAAAAAATGCTGACCAAAAGTGCACAAAAAGTGTCAGGTGGACATTTTTTTTACAAAATTAATTCCATAAATAGTAGTTACCCTGCCTTATTAAAATGCTCAAAATATACGAATTGAAATATATCAACTGAATGAGCATGGGTATCATTTTATAATCCTCATTTCAGTTTCGTGCGACAAGTATGGCTGCTGGAATGGCGGAACGTGTTTAGCTTTTGTTTTAAATTTTTGACCATTGTTTATTTGTCCCAAGGGTTACTACGGAACATTGTGAGAAAAAGGTAATCCGTGTCTTTCTAATACTGCATATATTGTAGTATTGAACTAGAAAAGCACTCCGAGAGCGCAGACATCCGCCAAGGCAGTGATTGTTTTATTATTATTGATTATTGATTGATTAATAATCCGGATCACCACCATATTAATCATCTCTTCCTTGGCCCACTTCTGACAGTTGCTGAAAATTTCATCAAAATCGATCCATAACTTTAATTTTTGAGTTATGTTGATAACAGTCAAACAGGGATGTAAACATATAACCTCCTTGGCGGTGGTAAAAATAACAACTAATAGCTCTTAGTTGTGAAGCATGCAGCGAAAGAAATTGCACAGTAAATTTACCAACGCAAAATTTGATGCTGGAAGATAGTAACCAGAACCAGTAATAGTAACCTCTGTAGACTGATATCAAGCCATATGGTTGTGCATGTAGATATCTTTTTTTTAGCTATAAAATCATATTCAAACATGTGGAACTCATGAAAACACGTCCTATGGCTCTGCACCTCTGTTTATTAATTATAGTTCAACTAAAAAATTCAGGTGATTAGATGGACGTTATGAAAACACGTCATGAAATTACGTTCATTAAGGCGGTTTAAATGTTCTTTTGCAGGCGAGTGCCAACGTATATTTTTTTTCAGTTCATCACATATTACCTACTATAAGTTTGTCACATAAGTATGGTCCAGGGCATCTGTAAATATAATATAATATAATATAATATAATATAATATAATATAATATAATGAAATGTAATGTAATGTATTGTAATGTAATGTTATATATTTTTTGCAGATTCGTATTTATTTTTTCTTTCTCTTCTACATGAATATACAATAAGTAAGATCAGTAGACATGATAATAAAATTAATCGATTAGCCTAAGTATTGAGCATGCTAGACGTGCCAGGCATCAGAGCCGCTTAAGCCGAGCGTAACTTGGCGTTGATTCGATCTGTTCAGTTTGATCTAGGTAAAGGAACAGGGTCTTCAATGAGTTAGAACGTACCTATCACTGCCAAAGGCTTGATAACAAACCAGGTGGTGTCCGCGCTGTGCAGTGGTCGGGGTCCAGGTTATGTTAACCGAGGCCATGGTACGACTTTCGGTAACCATTGCACCCACATTAGCACCGGTTGGTGGAACGACGATGATGTCATTTATTCTACATGTGTGGAAAGAAGTGGACGTTATGGATATAATATATCCATGGGTGTGGATTATGTACATGTCATGTCGATACACAGATTTCGTTGACAACTGACGTCTTAACTACATGATATTTTAAATAAATGTCCACCGTAGGCTGATAGAACAAGGAAGCAAAGTGCTTGCAGGTGCATACATACCCACTGGGATAAGTTGCTATTAGGTTTTTGGTGAAGGTTTGCCCAGCACGTAGGTTTTTTGTCTGTGGCGGAGTTGTAAAGGTTGGCGGGTTGCTGCAATTACAGCCATCCTTTATGCGAGCAAGATACTGAAATAACCCAGTTATTTTCACTCATTATAAAACATTAATTTGTGACAAATGAGAATTTCAGAAACACATACGTCGCCTTAAAATAAATAAATAAATAAATAAATAAATAAATATTTCATGTATGTCTGTGGCAGTAAAAGAAGCAAAGTCAGTCTCTGAATATGTAGCGACATTAAGCAAGCAACATGGTTCATAAAAGGGCATTAAATATGTAACGATCTGTCCTACAAACGGACATGCGTAAGTGGGGCATAATGTCTCTTGTGGAAACAAAAGGAGGTTCATTCTGTTTGATAATTAGGTAGACAATACTACAGGGAACAGCTACGCCATGGGGTCGTCAATGCTTATAGGGTTAACCACACAGTCCTTTTCAAATTTTTATGCTCGCCAATGTTTTCATTTTTTTAAATTAAAACATTCATGTTAACATTCCTAACCTGCAGCGGGACCTTCGACAATGGAGTTGTTTCGTCTTTCTGTACTCCACCCTGTGTTATGTTTGTTGCTGGGAAATCTTCCAACATTATTGCTACTGGATATAACCCACTACGGTAAAGATTTCGCTTAGAAGACGGGATAATAAGGGTGCAGTTCTGAAATTAATTGATATTTTACTATTGACAGCTATTTCACTGTTGACACTATTGTAAGTTATAAGGTAGTCAGAAATCCAAAATACGAGTAAGTTTCACTGTTGACACACTCTACTGTAAGTCGAAGTTGCCCAAAAATACAAAAGAAACGCTGTCTTCATTGTTGACACACTCTATTGTAAGTCGGAGTTGCCCAAAAATTAAAAAGAAATACTGTTTTCATTGTTGACACACTCTATTGTAAGCTATAAGTTACTCAGAAATCCAAAAATCGAGTAAGCCTAAGTTGGTCACTTCTACTGTAGTAGTGTTAAATTACGTCAGGTATGGCGATTTCATTGGGTAATACTGTTTGAGATTGTCCAAATATAAGTATAGCAGAATACGGTTTTGTAAAAAAAATCAATATTTTGGCTTTGCCTTCATAGAGGATTTTGAAATTATGTATACAAGAGGCGGATATTACGCCTCGTAAACTGAGCTACAGCATGTGCTACAGCATCAATAGTTTGGCGCAAACATATAGTGCAAAACAGAGAAACATCGGTATAGACAGGCTGGTGAACCTATTTTCATTTCGAAGTCGCAAAAAAGGGGGGAAATGAAATAAAATGATCTGAAATAATATTCCATATTGAATGTCAAGGCTGTATTAAAAACCCATTGAAAGCGGTGGCGAGAATGTAAAACAAGTTCATAAGTTTAAGGTATTTGGCACTGGATTGACTAACCCGGAGAAAAGACTGAGTCAAAAAAGGTAAGGCAATTCCTTTACTTTGTAAAGAAATTGAAAGCTTAAACCAGATGTTTGTCTATTAAAACGGTATTTTACACACACACACACACGCGACTGCGCGCACGCACAGACGCACGCACACACACACACACACACACACACACACACATACATAGTATGTTTATGTCGATTAGTAGAAAAAGAGAAAGACAGAGAGAAAGTTTACGTACTGGATACAAAGTTGACCCCGGCAGTCTCCCACAGATTTGGCCGCACTCAGGATAACCTTTTGCCCAGCGACATCTTACAATATCCCCATCTACATCAACATTCGGGATGTCAAATTGATAGCCACATGTAACATCCATGCTATTGAAAATAAAAATAACGATAACGATCATTTCAATTAAAGTTGATCAACATGCTTTTAACGAGTTCTTCAGCGGATTGTATTGACGCTTCCTTTGGATTTATATTATACTTAGGTGTCAAAAATCAAGCGGTGATCCGTGAGAATTTATTTGCACTATATGCACTATAAAGTGACTTACTCTTGGATTCAAATTAACCAATTACCTTCCAATAAATGGTTAGCGTATCTACACTGAAAGCCTTCACCAACATTACTTGAAGTCTTTTACTTCCTCCCAAAATGTTTTGCGTTACTATGAAAGCAAGGGACTAGTTTATGGCCAGTTGTGTACAACTGACGTCGAAGCTAGTTTCGTAAAACACTTACTTACTCCTCAAGATAAAATGACAAAAAGCATGATAAAACTTTGCCGATAAGAAATTAACATAAACTGAGACCCAGGGGGAACCCAAAGGGAGTGCCCTTTGGAGAGTTAAAATATACCTGCAGGGGCGAATCTAGGCTTATTTGAAGGGGGGTCCGCGGATTTGGTATATCGTTTAGAACTATGATTCAGCTACTCAAAATTCTAATTTCAAGGGGGATCTTCCTGACCACCCCCTATATCCGCCACTGCATCCGGAAACAGTTTGCTTTGACATATTTGATCCGTCGGATGTAAAATGAAAGACCGTGCAGAACAAGCTGGTCTGCGGACTAACAGATGCTGGGATCAAATATGGCTGACCAACATTAAAGCAGAGCCGACTAATCCGCTGATGGTCTCCCAGCCTCCACATGCACCGTCCCTGCAGTAGTCTTGCAATAAACACACCGAGGCATGATTTAATCAGTTTGATTGCACGTGCGGAGGCGGGGGACCATCGGCAGATTAGTCGGCTCCTCTTTAATATCGGGTCGGACACATTTAGTCTGCTGATCAGTAGGTTCGCGGATTATCTGTTCTGAATGCTCTCTAATTAGACTGTAGTGTGAACCCCTCCAAAGGTAGATACCGGGAATAAAACTTACGTGTTATGCAAATGAGATCTCACGGTCACTGTACACAAATCTAGGAGAAAATACAACGTATCTTTCTGTTTAATTTTTAATAATTTCAAATAATTTTAGAGCCCGTTTTTTCAATATGACAAGCAGATTATTCTTTTCAGAACTGCATTCTGTGTGTTTTCATTCGGCTTATTTATGAAATGTACAGGACAAAAGCTCGGATTTTCTTTTAGACGTTCAGAGATGCAAATCTTACTGTAGAACTCAAACACATATTCTTCAACGCTAACACCTTTTAAAAGTTTCAAACGTAACTTAATTTTGCAGAAATCTAGTAAAATCATGTAGCCATATGTAATATCCACAAATCGTGGATTTTCCCAGTATACAGTTTTACTCAGTGTTAACGTGGGCGAAATGCTGAAATTGAGTCAATGGTATAAAAGCCTGTGATTATACATGTAGTTAAGGAAAGCAATATTAAATAATCAATTTCAGATTATCTGCAGAACGTGAACGCTGTACTTACTCAGCAAGGGATTTGCTTGCGGTTGCAGGGCTTGCATTTGGTTTTCCCGTGTCGTTTCGGATACCAGCATTATATTCGGTTGCAATTCTCCAACCTTTTCTAGACCCTATTGCCAGCTGTACCCAGCAACAGTCGGAATAGCTGAGGTGTTTAAAATGTGTAATAACGAGACACGTAAATGCATGCATGCATCTGTTGGATTCAATAAATAATTTGCCTTAAAACGGCGGAGTAATATTCTGCATCATTTAGGCCATGAGCTGTAATAATAATAATAATAATAATAATAAAACACTTCTTTAAAACCGCGCTACACATGCGTCTCAGCGCTGTTTACATAATAATATAAACTCCACAGATAAATTAAAGCCAGTATAGACTAAAAAACAGGATACTTAAAAATTTTAAAAAACTAAAAAGATGCTATGAATTAAAGTATTCTTTAAATAAAAAAGTTTTTAAATTCTTCTTAAAACAGTAATATGAGTCATCCAGAGACACATTAGATCTTGTGATAAAATTAGACAATAAAATCCTGTACACTTTGTTGGTACCAAAAAGGGACGAACTATCATAGTGATTTCTTTTAGTAAGGCATATGTCTATTTTGTCCAAACATGTGTGATAGCATTCTATTGCACAACTTATATTACCCCAACCCGCCAGCGACAAGTGTTAACCTATTATTATTATTATTTCTAAATGCGTATAGGTGCCTGACGTTTGTTGTATGTATTTAAATGCTGAACACTGTTTTTACAGCGAATTGTAGAATTTTCGGACTATCGTTACCGACAGGATGTAATGAAAGCATAAAGAAACTATTAAAGTTAATATCGCACCATCATCTTGATGTTCGATTGTTCATTACTTACGGAAAAGATTAAATAGACATCAATAATAATAATAATAATAATGTAACGAACTTTATCAAAATATGAAGAAAATGTGTGTTAAAGTAAAAATGATAGTTGTTTTTCTGTCTTTAGTTAACTAGCGAATTTCCCCAACTTGTTTTTTAGAAATATATTCTAATAGATTTCCTCGCAAGGTCTGCTTACTCAAGGATGAATTAATTCAATTTTATTTTTGGTCAACAGTGAAATACACCTCTATATTGGTTTTGGGTGTAAAGTGTTATGCTTTTGAACAAAATTTGGAGCCTCGAGCGTCTTTTGTAGAAAATAATGTAGGAAAGGAAGAATGAACAACATAAAAGCAAACTATAAATAACACAACCATCGTTAAAATATTTTGTATGCACGTTTGGATAAAATGTAGAATACTTCCCATTTTCAAACCCAGGCCTACCCAACTACCAGACTCGGCACCTAAGGATCCTGAATAAACCGGTATATCGGACCACACTACCCGTTTTCAAGGTGTGTGTCAGATCGCATTTCGGAGTATAATACCCCAGAACAAATTTTGTAGCACGACTGCGGGCTCATCCACGCTCGGCTGAACAACCTTAAACTGTACTCTTACTTTAGAGTATTCTATTTTATTGTCTCTATGGGGATATATGGGGACTTTACGACATTCGGTTTGAATGTTTTAACCACTTTTGATAGGGCTTTTTGCATTGTATTAGATTAATGTGACAGTCTAAGGTTCATCTAGGTGGCTTTCAAATTTATGCACCCGGTTTTAAAATCATATAGCGATTTTACGACAATCGTTTACTATCCAAACAAGGTGACAGCTGAGCATGCCAGGGCTCATCCTGTCGGTGTTCTGGCTGATACTCCGAAATGCGATCTGACACACACCTTGAAAACGGGTGGTGTGGTCGGATATACCGGTTAATTCAGGATCCTTAGGTGCTGAGTCTGGTAGTTGGGTAGGCCTGAAACCATACCCATGAGATATGATCTAGTGAAATAAATTGGCAAATAATAATTGTTGAACGAGAACAATTTATACTGCTTTTTAAGAGTGTGAGATATTTTAGATATACATTGTATCTAGGTATATAACGCAAGCAAAGTCGCTAAGCCCATTTTCTTGATGCCAAAAGGTTACATGTAAAGCTCTGTTTTCGTCTTTCAGCATTTTAGAAACCTCGACTGATTTAACCCTCATCCACAAGGAAATGGAACCCCACGTAAACCCTGAAACTGGGCCTTGGAGGCCCGGTGTACCATGAAAATCTGACTCCCCTAAAATGTGACTCCCCAGTCAGATTTTCATAATGAAAATGTGACTCCCCCTATGAAATTTTGACTACCCCCCCCCCCCAAAAAAAAAAAAAAAAAAACATTGATAATTCTCATTTAATTTGAGTAAATGACTATGATCTTGTACCTTGTAGTATGCTAAATGGAGGACACATTGGCACATTTTGTTAGTGTGCAGGTGAAAATTTTCATGAAAAAATAAAAAGAATTAAAGATTTTTATTTAACCACCCAAGGACTCACCTATGAAAAAGCTTTTTATTTGACATTCGATGACCATTTCAACATCTTTCTTTTTTGGATACTTTATGAAGTTTATATTGGAAGTACTTGAAAGTTTGATGGTAAAAAAATTTGGTGAACAAAAAACACATGAAAAATGATAAAAATTAAGATTTATATTCTATCACCCAATGATTCCCCTTTGAAAAAACTATTTATTTGTTATTTGATGATCATTCTGACATCTTTTCTTTTAGGATACTTTATGAAGAATATATTGGAAATATTTGAAAGTTTGAATGGAAAAAATACTGGGTGAAAATATATGAAAAACATTTATGAAAATCTTCATTTTCATATGCATGGAATTTGGACTCCTATGGACTCCCATTAGTGAAAGGCATGATTTTATATTTGCTGTTGTTTTTCCCAATTTTTCCCAAAGCTGAATGAAAAATGGGGATTGATGATTTTAAATGGATAATGAATTTGCATTTATGTACCCATAGGATTTTGACTCCCCTAGTCTTTCAAATATTTCCAATATAATCTTCATAAAGTAAAAGTTACGGAAAGGTGTTGAAATTATCATCAAATATTGAACAGATAGCTTTTTCATAGGGGAGTTATTGGGTGATAAAATGCATATTTTAATTTTTTTTTTTTCATGTTTTCTTTTTAGTTTTTTACCCAATAATTTACCATCAAACTTTCAAATATTTCCAATTGTTCTTATAAAGTAAAAGTAAAGGAAATATGTTGAAATGATCATCAAATATTAAATAGATGGCTTTTTCACAGGGGAGTCACTGGATGATAAAATGCACATATTTAATTTTTATATTTTTCATGTTTTCTTTTTAGTTTTTTCACCCAATAGTTTACCATCAAAATTTCAAAAAATTCCAATTTAATCTAATTAAAGTAAATTTAAAGGAAAAATGTAGAAATGATAATCCAATATAAAATAAATAGCTTTTTCCTAAGAGAGACAATGGGCGGTTGACTGCACATTTTTAATTTTCTTATTTTTTTCTTGAACATTTTCACCTGCAAACTAAAAAAAAGTGCCAATGTATCCGCAATTTTACATACTACAAGATTACAGTCATATACTCAAATAAAATAAGATTTTTGAAGTTTTGTGGAGGGGGAGTCAAATGTTCATTGGGAGAGTCAGATGTTCATTATAAAAATCTGACTGGGGGAGTCAGATTTTCATGTTACACCGGTCGATTGCGCGCTTTACCTCCACCTGGGTGAGTATACACTGTGTATGGAACATGCGGAAAAATCTCTTTTTTTCTCAAAATGGAAAGTTTTGTAGAGCTAGCGCAGTCTATCAGGTATGTAATAATGATAGATTTAAATTGATATCTGCATATCAGGTGACCAAGGTGACCGATTACTCACATATAATAATTTCTCCAGGTCTTGAATCTTTCACAGGCAGATTTCTATTCTATTCTATATACTTGACATTGTTTGAACAAAGCTCCACACAAATGTACAACCTTATATACACATGCTCCCATGTGGAAGTAAAATTATCAAGGGACGGGCGTCAAAGGCCCGGTTTCCAGGAAATAGGACTAACTTTTGGAAAAGTTAATTTCTACATAGGGTGTAAATTATTTCAAAACTAATTATATATCCATTGATGGGGTATAAGTTGCTTAAGGATTACATGAAAGGAACAGGCTCAAAACCTCATGTGAACGAAAAGAGAGCAAAAGAAACATGGGTCCGGGCCTGCGAGGCCTCTGAAAGGTGGGAGAGGGTTAACGAAGATGTAGTCGTGAAATTCGAGACTACATCGAGGTCAATCCCAGTTTTCCCAGAGACGCTACGCAGAAATGTCGAGTGACGCGAACATTGCCGAAAATCAGAGGTGTGGGTCATGGGCTAATTTGTTAATGTGCATGATACATTGTGACGTTGTTGTGTTAATATTTTTAATGAAGCTAATTTATGTTGTTTAATTTATATGATCAATTACCGTATGTGCTTGCATACGTGTATAATGTAAACGAAGTGCGGGTCTGCACAGGGTATTTAACAAATGTTAAAGTTTGTTTTAAAGTTATGTTATTTGTTTGTAATATATTGTATTCATAGTGGAATTCGTTGTTTTTTTTTTTTTTTTTTTTTTGGCTGCGCTTGTCCGTAACAACATATATTTGAGGATTTGCCTGTGACATACGCTCTGCAAGTGGAACTATTGATAATGAACAACAGACGGACTCTCGCTTTTTCATAAACCTATTGATTACTTACTTTGCGTCAACCGCTAACCTTGGCTGCTTTCTGATCAAGAAGTTATTTTTTACAATAACCGTAATTCTCGTATGTACGCAATACGTTATATTTGATCAATTCGCTAGAATTGTCATATATAAACCGTTATAATAAATGAAACACTTTGATCAGTTCTTATGAAAACTGTGGGTTAAAGGGCCCCCAAGGTAAAAATTTTTTGTAAAGCCATTTATTTCACTTGTTACCTACCAGGACCAGGTGGTTTTAAAACAACTGGGAAAAGAAATTTTGATGAGAGAGCCCACAAATCCCCTGTCAATCAATCCACGTGTAGATACACCTATATACAATATGTCTTAGTATAAGGCACAGTGTTATATTACATTTCGTTTGTCCATATTGAAGCAATAATGCATGATGTCTAACAGCATAATCACCATCAATTTGAATATCATGTTGTGGACGAAAAGAAAATGTAATTGAATATAATTGGGCTTCTAGCACATGTCTTAGCATACAAAATGAAATATTTACAAAAATGGAAAAAGGTTGGCACATTTTTTTTTATTTTTTACTCACCAACATTACCTGTTGTAAAATACAAAATTAAATATTCACTAAAAAAAGTCTGCGCACTGATTACACACTAATATTTCAGCTCACCAACTGTGCGCTTCTGTCTGTTTGTGCCAGATACTAGTAACCTATACCAATGAATGATGTACATGTATGAAGGCTTATTGACCACGAAATGGTTGGGTAATGGTGGAGGACAAACAGACATAGACTTACCCAAACGAAAACACACCAGAGTGTGGCAGAGTGTAATGAAACTCATTTTTCCCGAATTGCCAGTTGTCAATTGGGTCTACTACGCCTATGCCATAGTATCTATAAGGAGCAATGTCCACTTGGGTTCCGCAGCCTAAAGTTAAAGATAAGGGGGGATAGCTAAATGTGCTATTGTGATGTCACAACTTGGAGCTGTCCCCTGAACAAACTAGACTCAACAATGCTGAAATAATGCGGATTATCTGTGAGCATCAGAGAACTATACCTACCAGAGAAACACCTCCAAGTCCCATACATTTCAGAAGGTTGTTCTACATTAGCCATCAGGCAGGTATTCTCACAGTCATCAGCGTCATTATGCAATCTCCAGGCATATTTCCAAGCACAGGTCACTTGAATAAAGGGAAGCAAACCAGAAAACTTATAAAGATATTAGTATTCCAGTAGGCATAGTGACATTGGATCAATGTTGAAAACAGGTTGGGCCGTTGATCTACCTAAATTCAACGTCATATCAACGTTGATCCAACCAAACGCCGTCATGATGTGACGTTGACTCAACGTAGTTGTTTGGTCGTCGACATGGATCGTGATTTAAAATATTAATTATTAAAAACGTGATGATTTGTTTATATAAAGGTTGTTCTATGACACAATGTATTTAAATGATTTTACGGCAGCTGCAAGGTATACCGCGTATGTTCCCATGGGTAATAATTAGTTCTTGCCTATCAACATCAATAACAGTACTCCATAATCCACCTATTGTTCATTAATTCCTGAAAAGATTAAACAGATATCAATACTGTAAAGAACTTTATCAATATATGAAAAACGGTGTTTTAAAGTAAAAGTGATAGTTGTTTTGTGTCTTTAGTGAAATAGTGAATTTTCGTTACTTGTTATTCAGAAATACATTGAAGACATTCCAATAAACTCCCTCGCAAGGTCAGCTAACATAAAAATGAATAATATATATATATATATATATATATATATATATATATATATATATATATATATATATATATATATATAAAGCTTAACCGTGGAAACTTTTCAACGGTCTCTAAATAAAATTAATCAGTTTTTTATATTTTATTGGGGATATTTTTTTTCTTTTCATTTAAGTACATTTTTGTATATCTACCTCAGTAATGTCATATTATTTCCCTTTATCGTCCGAAAATTTCAGGGAAATATTCTATTTACTTTGAGTTACAGCCTGTTGACTGTCGATAGGTCTATCTGGCAATTTAGCCCACCTGGTCGTTGCACTGCGCAGAGAGATAGGGTGTTTTAATTACAAGCTGACACCTAAATTGCTCGAATAACTTAATTAACTAATCTATATATTCATGGAAAGCCGGTACTTTAACGCACCTTTCCAATACTGTCAAAGAAAGGTCTTAATTGTTTCCTTATGAATGATGCGGGGTGATATATACAGGTATATAAATATATATTAATTAAATTTCATATTCTGAAATAAAATGCATTTGCTCATTTAATTTCATAATGATTGTTTATGCTAGAAATAACGAAAAACCATTTCACATTATTTGTTCTTATCCTCTGAAAATTCCAGCAATATATCTTAAATATTTTATGGGTTACAGTATTCAAGCATTCTCTGAAATCCGAACTATTTTCTGGTTCGTTATCTACTACCACCCTAAAGTTAGAAAGAAAGAATGAAAAATATCTAAACCGTGCGCGTGTAGATCTATTGTTCAAATCCCAATTATATAACCACAACTGGGACTCGGTAAATTCTCCGAACTGCTCTTGTGGGAAACCTGAGACTATACGCCATTTTTTCTTCCAGTGCCCACGGAGGCAGTTGAAGTATCGTGATTTTCATTTGTCTATTCAGAATGTCCTGGGCGCTAACAATACAAATTTTAGAACGCAGCTTGATAAGATTTCTTTGTTTCTACACGGCCACAAAACTTTAACAACTGGACAGAATGATAAAATATTCGATATTGTCTCGACGTTTTTAATTGATAATGCTTAATGGCTTTTATAAGTTCACCCTCCCGACCCTCCTTCTCTTGATCAACTAATATATCACTTCCCGCATATATCGCCCGTGCCTTTCCCTGTAGTGCCCTTCCCTGTTGCTCTCCTTTACAACAATAAGTACTATTTAGTGTTATCATAACTATAATCATTACCTATATATAATCATATTTAAGTCATTTTGTTACTAGAATTACATTAACGCAAGCGAGCCCATAATGCTGTGGCGACGTGCCGCCTGCTCTAAATGTATTTTTTTTGTATATCTTGATTGTAGAAATAAATCTGTTTAAAAAAAAAAAAAAGTATGTTTACAGTCGACGGGTCTAACAGCATGACAATTTAACTCTCCTGGGCCCGGTTTCATAGGATAGCGCTATCCAACCTTGATGAAATCGGGCCCAGGTGGTTCTGAGTGCATATAAGCAGCAGAAGGGTGTTGGTAAAAATAAACTAAAACGTGTACCAGGCGTAACTGGCTGCACCTTTTCTTGGTCAATAGCATCTGGGGACAGACCAGGTTTTCCTCTAAACCTGATATTAGCATCCTTTCTGTTAGTGATATCCTCACTTCACGCTTCTTGTTCCTCAGCCTCTACAGGTGTGTCTACATGTACCTCATCATCGTCATCATCATCATCATCGACAGCGGCGTCTATTTCAGGCTCTGCATCAGAGTCATCTCTCCGACATGCTGATCTAGCTAACGGTATGTCTTCATCATATTCTTCATTTCTGAGTCACGAAACATTTGCAACTTAGCTCGTCTGTTTAGTGGTTAGCGTGCAAGACCATAAGGTAAGTACATGTATTTATGAATAGCACGGTTACCAATTGGGTTCGAGACCTACCTTTGATATAATCTTACCCCCCCCCCTTTCCACCCAGTAGCATTACTTGGGAGCCTTTGTCCTACGGACATTAAATCCTAGTAACGTTTGTCCCAGGACTTCCATTCCTAGCAATGCATGCCCTAGGACTTGCAATCCCAGGACCTCCAGTGCGCGGGCGGACTTGCGTTACTAAGACGTGCATTCCTACCACACCTACATGAGAACCCCATTAGGAATGTGTAGGATAACCTCGGAAATGGGTAACTGAGGGATGACCCTGCGTACAAAAATGGTCTCTTAAGCTATCTTTGCATCGTATGTGGAATACCATCACTGCGCAAACGTAGGTCTAGCATTGTTTTCTGACTCCACACACAGAGGCCTGCCTATCGTATGTTCAGGCCAAAGTGTGTGTTATTAACAACTAATTTACCTCTGAAAACAAAAACGTCCAACTTACCAACTGAAGCATTAGCCGGATCGGGCCTACAGCTGATCGTAGCAAATTTGAAGCGATACCCTGAAATGGTATAGATAGTTTGTCCCATCATTAACCCAAGCGAAAGTTTAAGTAAAGTGCAAACGTTAGACTGATTGACAGCGTGCTATAAAATCTAATTTAATGTACAAATGTGGATAGTAAAATTAATTCCTCACCAGATCGAGGACCCAATATGTATACATGTATGTCGTGTCGCTAATCTTAGATAAATGGTATCGACAGAGGTACAGCATATTTCTTTTGGGTTGTTGAATACTGAATGTCATATTTTTAAGTAGACCTAGGCCTGCAGAGCAAATAATTTCCCTATGTCATTCATTGTTTTGGGGGTAGTGTGAAGAGCGGGATTGATTTGCCAGTTCTCAAACAATAATTCCTCAACATATTTTAAATTAATTTTTGTGGTTGGTGAAGTACATACTTTCGGTAATTTATCACGGAGGAGACATAGATAACCTTTATTATATCTAAGTATTATTTCCTTCGTTTGCTATGAATCATGGGTATACATACCGGTCACGGGACTGTCGAACAGAACCAATGCGATGATGTAGAATTGCAGTGACCACATCGTAGATTAAATCGATTCTGCAACACATAAAAAAGAATAGAGTGGTAGTTATTCATAAATCTGGATTTACAGTTAGATTCACTCTTTAAAAAATCGACTAATGGGGACTTGTTTTCAAATTTGGACGGGTATTGTTAAAAAAAACTATGATAGGTGAAGCTCTCTATATGCAATGCTATTTTTTCCTGGGCATATACCCTATAAACATCCGTCTTCAAAACATCTAAAATATCTAAAAGAAAGTGTCTGAGTTTGTTTAATACCAGCTCCTTTTTCAACCAACACGTGTTTTATTCACGCGTGTATATTGTAACGCGCGGGGTTGCCGCGTCGGCGCACGACCCTGGACGCGACGTGGGAATAAGATGTTTAATCAGGGAAAGTAAATCCCGGTCCTTTGGACGCCTATGGTAGATAGCGACGACATCTTACGCCTGGGGACGGCGCGACGACTTTTACGGAACGCAACGCGTCTTCTTTGGCGCATAGCGATGACATCTTGCACCTGGGGACGGCGCGACGAAATCTTTGGAACGTAACGCGTCTTCTACAGTGTGGAGCGACGACTTCTTGCGCCTGGGGGCGGCGCGACAACTTCTTTTACTCAACGGTAGCGTGGCCTCTTCATGGTGAGCGCCTGTTCAGTTTCTTATTCTTCCGCCTGTTATACGAAATGGCGGAGGAGCTCGGAACGCAACCACGGCCTCAGTCACGGGAACGGAACCTGAATGAGATACACAGGCTGTACCCTAGGCCTGTGAACCCTGAAGTGGACACGGCGACACTCTCCACCAGCAATAGCTCACGGGTACGGTTCATGAACACACCAACTCAGTCCTAGCACATTTACCGCTCACGGGCAGCAGGATCGTAGGGGAACGCTGAGGCCTTCAATCCAATTTGTGGACATCATGACGGCTGTAAACTCCGCGGACCTGGCACCTGTGACCGTTAGCTCTGAAAGAGCAAGGTTAATCTTCCGTTGCTCGTTCCCCGCATTATCTACTCCCAGAGACCCGTCTGTCCCATGGGAAGTTCCTAGTCTCACCTTGGCGGGAGCGGAGGTTTCCAAAGGGAGCACCGTAATCGAGGGTTGGACGTCCTTCACCATTACTGTCTCTCTTCGCTTTCCGGTAGCTGCATACGAAGGCCACACGCCCGGCGGACCGAACTGAAACAAAATAGGAACGAAACACTGCCCCGACATTTACGGGGGAACTCTGCGCACTCGGGCTGCCATTTCCCTTCAGCTCCGAGCTGTCGACGGCGCCTTCTACATGACGTCTTGGACCCGGCCGGCCTTTCACCCAATCGTCCATGCCGCAGCGGCTTCCTATGCCAGGAACACTAAGCATCTGCAACCAAGGGATCCCACAATCTGTCAGCCACCACTTGTCCTCCTGAACGCGTAACTTTGAATGCAGTTACGGGATTGCGCTAAGAAACATGTTAGAAACTAACAGTACCTGTAGGCCGAGCAGACATGAAAGTCCACCGAAAATCAACTAAAATAAAAGTCTAAACTTAACAAAAATTCTTCACAATTTTCCCCAAACACGGCTACCCGCGGTCTGTCTCACTCACTTTTTGACTGTTTCTCGCTCTAATTTTTCACCACGATTTCCTCAGTACTTGAAAGACGCCGCCTCACGATCTTGTGCAGGGCGCGAGGTCACGACCTTCAGATGCACGTGGACACGGCTAAAAGACATTGTTAACTTTCTCCCGTACAAATGTATTTATTTATTATTATTATTATTATTTTTAATGAAATTATGGTATCTATTCGTCTTCGAGCGACCGTGGGATTTGCCGCACGCCCTGGATTGCGGCAGGACGAGAACCAGGATTAGAATCAGGAAACTTCAGGACAATATCAGCGGCTAATTAGTGGACCCCGGTTTGTTACAGTATGAATGCACACACTGTGACAGCAGCGTATATACATAGGTTGTGGCATTTCATTGACCTCATAATGTTTTCCAGAAACAGAAGATTGTTGAAATGTATCCCAGTCGGGAATTGTTCATTTCCCTTGGAGTTAACACATGCGTTTTAGCAGCAGCAGCAGCAGGAAAAAGGTTTTTAAATGTTCACATGTACACATAAAGCAAATGACAGACGTCGCTTACAGGGGTGGGGGGCTTACTGCAGCTTGCAATCATATCTTAAATGCCATTGACATCATTTACCAAATGAGCTGAAACAATGCTCCAATAGAAAGGTTTTATTGTGTGTCCTGCTAATGTTCTGCTAGTAAGTGAACATACCAAGACAACCAGGCAAAAATAGTCAAGTAAAAAAAATTGACAGCTTATAATTTAGTTGCTTATTCACATAATGGCGCTCAGGTAAAGAAAACCAATGCAATATGGACGGATTTTATTTAACAGTATAGTAATGAAGAAGAAACGTGTTGCCTTTTAAATTAAATTTTGTAAAGTACTATATTTGGTGCGTGGGACACGGCAGAATTTTCGAGTAAAACAATTACATGATGTTACAGGGAGTCTGGTAGAACGCTTAGTCCTGCAGTTCAAGGTAACTAAGAGTCAGTCATGATATTTGAGTTACCTGCTGTTTTTCGAATTTAAAGCACCCGCATAATATACCATTTAACCATAATGGATTTAAGAGCTGTGTGTTTCCATTAGGATGGAAAAGTTAATATTTCTAAAGTCAGACCCAGAAAAACAAAGTAAGCCCAGTAATACAAGTGTTTATATCTATGGGTCCGCTCACGGATGAAAGAACCCCGAAATCATTCTCTTTCTATTTTCTACAACAATACAGAAAACTGAGCAGAGTTAGGTATCTACCTGCTATTGTATGTAGCAAAATAAAAATCCAAACTTACCAAGATGAATCTTGCTCTACCTGGATAATTTGATTAACTGTGTATTCTTCTATAGATTGTCTTTACGCTATCTGTCTGCTTGGATGGCTAAGAGCCACACGGCAACTTGTGAATTAGTGAGCAGTAATAAAATATATGCATATATAAAACGGTGATTGACGACCTGCTTATTGATCACGTGACACTGTCAAAGATACTTCTAGATTATTTTATTTGCTCCCGATGTTGTATACCCAAAGCTGTGTGCTGGGTAGTCATGATGGCTTCAGATAAATGTCATTAGGCAATTATTTATTTATTTATTTATTTATTTATTTATTTATTTATTTCCATTTTATTTTTAAATTTAATGATATATTACCATATTTATTAACATTTATTACCATCTCTTCATTATTACCAGGGTGAAAGACATACACACACTGGACAAAAGAAGTGTCACCCCTACTGAGCCAATACTATGGGGGAGATAAATGACTGTGGAATGATATGCTCCTAGTATCATTTTATTAACATCAAATTTCACAAAAAAATCACAAAATGAGAACAAAATATACATTCTACCAAAATATGCAGTTTCAAGTCCAAAATTAGTACTTAGTGGCATAGCCACATGACCTAATAATAGGTGCCAGTCTACGAAGCAAGGATTCATATAATTGTCTGATGCGTTCAGGGCTTATGCTGGCCCAAGCATGAAACACTGAATATAACAGAGTTTCTCTGCTGGTTAGACGGGCATTTGTAAAAAGTTTTGACATATAAATCCACACATTTTCTATTATGTTTGCATCCGGACTCTGGGCAGGCCACATCACCCTGCGAATGTCCTGTTGGTCAAACCAATCATCAACTGCTCTGGGCCTGTGACAAGGAGCATTGTCATCCTGGTGAACAGATGGATAATTCTTGTCACCAAACATGTTAGCAATATATGGTAGCAAGCCTGACTCTAAAACATCGATATATTTCTAGCGATTCATGTTTCCATTAACCACTATCAATTCGCCCAAGCCATGGATGCTGATGCAGCCCCACACCATGATGAATATGCTGCTCCGGGTTCGAAAATTCAGTGCATGTGGTGCAAATGCTTTACCAGCAGTTTGCCAGCATAGTACCTCTGTCATCGGAGGTCAGACCAAAGCGACACTCATCAGAAAAACTATATAGGACCAATTGTCATGGACTGTCCAGTTCCAGATCCTGTTGACCCTAGTTTACTCTACGTTGCCTGTTTTGTAACGATATAAGAGGTTTCAGTCTTGCTACCCTGCTGTACACTCTCTGAGCATGTAACCGACGCCTAGCAATTTTCACAGGCACATTCTTATGTGTGAAATTGTTCCACTGTGTTGTCAACTGACAAGCAGTGTCGAACTTTGACAACCTGGACATCAAAATCAGTCGTCGGTCCTTACGGCCAGTATTTTTTCTTGGACGACCCATCAGAGGCAATTTGTCACTTGATCCAGTGTTTCTATGCCGAGACCAGACCCCCTGCACGGTTCTGACTGAACAATTCAATTGTATCGATATTCTGACATTGCTTATATTCCGCCTCTTCAGGTTAATAACTTGCACCTATAACCGTTAGATAATTGCCTGTATCTTGCCATATTGGAGTAAGACAGGAATAAAATTTGCTGTACATGTACAAGACCATCAATACAATTCCATGGTATAGCGGTTTTATACTCATTAGTCACATTATAAGTAGACCAGGCATTATAAGTACCCAAGATCTGCCTACTTTTATTACTCTGAGTAAGGGGGTGACACTTCTTTTGTCCAGTGTGTGTATATAGTACATACATACAATCGCACAAATAATTCACATAATAAAATCACGTAATAAAATCGTTAGAATATACATTATAAAATGATTCTAAAAAGATTAAATAAGATAATTAATTATATTTATGTAGGGAATGATTTTTTCTAGTAGTAGTAACAGTTTTATATACATATATATTTGGGGCATGGATCTGCACATTTCGACCATGAGGTAGCTGACCAAGACACGGCGATAACAGTTGTCCGGGGCGCTGAAATGTCTAAGCTGCTGTGCATCTAGGCATACACAAGTATTTGTTATGATCAGTGTGTTTGGTAGCTATTTATATCGAGCTATATCAGTGAGAAGCCATCTATGCATCATTTTAGCTGCAGTAATACTTACCCGCATTGTTTTCTAATGCAACAAAAGCAAATACACTGGAAGATTACTTTGGCGTTTCATTTTCATTTGTACACCTCATTTTTAGTTTTTTCTAAACGAACAGTATATATGTCATCAAAGCTTGATGGCTCGGTGTGGTCCCATGTATATTGACGACCTCTATTTGAAATGCTTTTTAATATGAGATATAAGAAAAAAAGGCTGAGCAGAAGTACGCAAAAATGCCAGGTGGAATTCTGTGCGAAGTGAATTCCAAAGATATCAGTTACCCTGGCTTAGTAACTGCTAAAATCAGAAGAATTGAAATATCTCAACTGCACGCGCAGCATTTTGTAACCCTTGAAATTTCTCATTGCAGGTCCGTGCCGCCATAATTACTGCTGGAATGGTGCAAAGCGTGCAGTTAATACTACAAATTTGCTTTCGTGGTGCATTTGTCCGGAGGGGTATCACGGACAATTTTGCGATAAAGGTAGGCAGTACCCTTCTTATATTGCATTCAATGTGTAAGTTGTAGCAGCAAAAAAATACAAAGAGAATTAACCATCGCAAATATTGACACCAGAACATATGCAATAGTAACTTCTATAGCCTGAGATCAAGCCATATGACACTAGATCTCTGTTTGTTGACTATAATACAACTAACATATTCAGGTGATTAGGTGGAATTTATAAAACACGCCCTATATGGCTGTAGATTTCTGTTTATTAACTATAATACAAGTAACTAATTCATGTGATTAGGTGAACTTATGAAAACATGTCCTATGGTAGCACCCGTTAAGGCGGTTTATAAAGGTCAAGTATTCTGTCACGGGCGAGTGCCAGCTTATATCTTTTTGTTTATTGACAGCAACGTGTGGGGAAAACGCCCAGTGCGTTTACATACCGCTAAACAAGCCATTGCCAGAGAACAATGACAGCTGCGATTCAGCATCTTACCAATATTGTGTTTGCGACGAGGGTTACCTTGGGGACGGATTGAGCTGCTCCAGTAAGTTTTATAGTTTATTGGATTATTGAACAATTCCGAAATGTGAAATTTGACACGATGAAAGTACAGGAGTCCTTTCCACAGGCAGTTTCGGGGCTAAATTTATAGACCCCAGAGTTTTAGCCGATTTTAAAATTTTAACTATATGTGTGAAATGATAAAACATGTCTTATGTTTAAATTCGCTTGACATCTATTTTCAGACGAATGAGAGACTGACAGTTGCATTAATGATGGGCTTTGCCAAGATAATGCTGGCGATATACATTGTGTCTCTCGGTAATAACACGCAGCATTAACACATAGATCTAAGTTGTAAAGATTTACAGGTACAAAGCAAATTTAGCAGCGCAAAAATTGAAGCCAGATTATATGTAGCAAGTACAGTGATAGTACATTCTACAGACTGATATCAAATTATATGGCTCTGGAACTCTCTTTATAAACTACAGTGTATAATAGCATATTCAAACGATTTTGGTATGAAAACACGTCCTATGGCTGTAGATCTCTGTTTACAATAATACATCTAACATATTCAGATGGAACTTATGAAAACACGTCATAAAATAACACCCATTTAGGTGGTTTAAAATCTTCAGGTATTCAGTCGCGGGCGAGTGCCAACGTACATTTTTTTTATTTGTATTCAGCACAATGTGGAGAAAACGCCCACTGCGCTGACAAGTCACGTAGTTGTCCATTGCCTGAGAACAATGACAACTGCAATTCATTATATTACCAACATTGTATTTGCAACGAGGGTTACAGCTGGGATGGATTCAACTGCACCAGTAGGTCCTAGGTCGCTCTCGGAACAGTGGGCTAACAAGTCCTCGGGTCAAATAAGGCTGACTCACTTGAATAATTCCCCCTAATCTATTCAGTGTCTATTATTGGATAAGACGGTCCAACCCCAAACTGTATTCAGAGCGAGAAGAAGACAGACATGGGCGAGTTAAAGAGTTTAAGCAAGATATAACGGCACTCTAGCCAGCTGTAATATATAATCTTTATGAGTATGAGGTTTTTAAATTTCCAGTTGTGTTTATTAAGCAATTTGACGTCAGGAAATGTCTACACCAATGAAATCTAATGAAAAATTTGAGTAAAGGGGTGTTGATAGTACATTGAGACATTTACTTAACACACACACACACACACATATACATATATGTGTGTGTGTGTGTGTGTGTGTGTGTGTGTGTTAAGTAATGTCTCAATGTGCTATTAACACCCCTTTACTCAAATTTTTCATTAGATTTCATTCATATATATATTTCATTTTCTCATTTTTATTAAAATAATTTTATTAAAATACATTATAAACACTTAACAAATTTGCAAAAGTGCGTATCAGCTTGATAGCAGCTTGATCATAAATAAGCATTATCAAACACAAGCCGAGAAAAATGTCTTACCGTTAGCTGACCGTTGTGGGACTATCAGTGGGTTCAACTGCCGTAACTGCAATTCTTTTACATTGGTGAGACAGGCAGACAGTTTAAGACCAGGGTTGGTGAACACAGGTAACCAATGACTGTATATAGACAATACAAGTTCTACCATTTCTAAGCATGTAATAGACAACGACCACAGTACTGACTGGAATTCAACCAAGATCCTTGAATCCGACTCGTCTGATATCCTACGTAAGATACAAGAGGCTATCAACATCAGCCGTCACCAGTCACCCGTGGATAGGGTCGGGGAGGTCGATCTACCTGTGTCGTGGCCGCTATACCACCTGTTGGACAGCGAGTATCAACATCAACGTACTCACGTCAGTCTGATGAAGGCCTACGTCCAGTTTGGCCGAAAGCTTCCGGTATGAAAGTTTTCTCGGCTTGTGTGTGATACTTTTCATTTATGACTGAATAAATTTGTGGTTATATTACTGGATTCACCAAAATTTGCACTAATGAAAAACGGTATCAAGGTGTTCATAAAATATATTTCGTTTCTTTCAGAATCGACGACATAAACACCTGGAAAAATAACAGGGTGCTATCTACTTTATCGTAGTTTTTAACATTTACATCTGCACTAGAAAAGTCAAACTGAAAACGGTGCGTTGTTCCACGTTACCAAAATGAATTAACATAAAACTTAAATGTTACAGGCTTAATACACTTTTCCAGAAAGCACAGAAACCAAAATTATTTTGGAATTTTTTTTATCAATTGTCAAGATATAAAACCACGTCTCCATTCTGATGACTTGTGTTCTTCTGCTGCATCTGTCAAAACTGTAATTTTGTCATTGAGCAAATGTTAAAGTATACATATTGTTTTGATTTGGTTCGTAGAAATACATGGTCACCAAACAGTATGGTAAATCAAAGTCGTAAACAAACACTTTTCATTAGTCATACACTGGAAGAAGTGTCATATTACCCAAAACGTCATACGGGTTTTCACTATGTTTAACTTCGACGACCTGTATCAAAGTAGCACTGAAATTAACTGGGTGATGCAAATAGAATATCTAACTGGTGTGAGAAGCCTTGTTTAAATGGAATTTTTGGCTGTTATTCCAACACTTTCTCGCTTTCAACTAAGTGTTTAGGCATGCACAGCACACACACACACACACACACACGAGAGAGAGAGAGAGAGAGAGAGGAAAGGTAGACCGATGGCACGAATACGACTAGTTTAATTTTTATTTATACGGACTAAATCATGTCTGATGAGAAAGTCCAAATTCGCATGCAGAATAAAGAATACGACTTTACAAGCATTGCTTTTAATTAGGCATATACTGGAAGCAATTTCAAATCATCCAATGTGTCATACGGGTTCATCTTGAACGAAAGAAGTCGATAAAAGACCTATAAACGGCGTGTGACAGTAAAAGGGGCATCGTATATTAGCACTATATATAAGCACTTTCGTGATTGGATGGCTTCTTTTGTGTCACGTACGTTTTTCACGAGATACACTGATGTTCCGTAGCTGGCAGTATATTATAACCAGTAGGTGAGGAGACTTTGCATTTCCTGGCCTGACTTCAACGAGAAGAAACAAGGTAAGTTTAATGTTAACTGAGACATATTGCGATCGGTGCAATTCTGCAACTTGATGGTGATCCCCTGCACATATCAATTGTCCATAACTAAACAGTGAAATATATATTTGGTGGTTTGGGTAAAGGGTGGTGCTTCCTCTCAAATTTATGTTAAAATTTTCAGGGAATCCAATGAACCTTACCGTAATACTACCAAAGACTGATTATATAAAACAGTAGATGACTGCCTTGGTTCAAACTTTGAACAACCGTCTTTTGAATTTTAAGAGAGGAATAATGGTGTGAGAGAAGTTATTATCCATTTGTTGAAACCGTTTCGCAAATTTTATTTCAAGTGATTTCATCATACATTTATCTCTACAGACTAACAAGCAAATTGATTTGAAAGTTACTTTAAGGCTGCGGGCGTGCTAATGGACGCTCGCCGATCTTGCAGGTATGTTCTTTAAGACAAATGGATTATATGCATTTCTGCTAAACGAAAACAGCGGGTACTTACAGAACCTGCTAATGACTTACAAAGTTGGTTTTAACAATATTTAGGTATTAAGATTAACACGATCTGTACTTGATGGGTCCCCATACCTGTATGTGTCACTATTATCACATGGTACACTTTGACATTGGCGATGCATTCTAATGGTCTTAAAAGGACAGTTGTCTGTATGATACAAATGTAAGTGACCAAGGCCAAGGAATAAATTTCCTTACTTTTGGAATGTAGCAGACCGTGCTCCAAAAGCACTAAGACCAACTTTATTTACACCCAACAATGCTTGATGCTATGGTAACGGACAAAGCCTGACTTTTGACTTTGTTTAATCGGGAGAGTTAAAATCCTTTTGACTTTGTTTAATCGGGAGAGTTAAAATCCTTGCAACTGGTAGATTATGAAGTCTAATTTCTGACGCTTAAAACCATGTATATCATCCGATTCAGACCACTTCTTAGAGAGTTTAGTTCCAGAATGGTGCTTTATTTGGTTATTCATAGCAAGAAAAAATGAATCCTTTTTCGTTTTGTCAAGAATATTTAGTTATTCTTTTAAGTGGCCAGATTTGACTTTTTTGTCTTTGATTAAATTATATTATATATGCAAAGTATTCTTCGCGTGCAAAATTTCCAGAAAAAAAGGTATCAGAAAAGCTTTGCGATTCCATGGCATAGTTTCACTTTCAGCTTTTCTGTCACTGTTACCGAATACCTCCATCTTTTATTAGCGACCATGTTGAGTAGATGTTCTCATAACCAGCACCCAAACCAGCTACATGGCTTTGGAGTCACTGTAAAAACGATGTATCAGGAGCACGCACATGAAACTGCGACGGGGTTGACTCACCACAAATAATAGCCTCGAAACAAGCGATGATATTACCATGAGCGTGGGATCGCAAACCGTGATGCCTATCAGAAAGATAATACATCACCGTATCGCATTGCTTGCGTGCGTTGAAATTCGCGATGTTTTCAAGAAAGCAAGCCATATTTAGTTTAAAGGTTGTCATACGTGATTTTACCACGTTGCTCTTCTGAATATCTTATTTTATTCCAGTATAGAAGTGCTATAAAACAGTACTGCATCTAACATCAACCAATCAATAATGGGATTGTTGTTCTGCCCGAGCCTTGTTCTGGCCTTGATGACGTGCGTCTTTCTCAGCCAAACTCAGCTGAGTCAAACGTGTAAGTGTATAGAGACCAACTCGACATCCAAGTTCATGTACAATAGCATGTTTGCAATTCTGAGATCAGGTATCAATTTTCGTTTCAGCATTTTGCTTGTTTGCGACAATTATATGCCTGTTTTTATGGATATTTTCACTTCTAAGTCATTCCGAACCTTCCTGTGGAGAATGCAGTCCAAGCTGCGGTATATCCGCCTCTTGTAGTTATGGATGCACAAAAACCATCACTGCCATATGCCCAGGTCTTTTCCTTACTTTAATTTTAATACGCTGAATGCTAAGCGAGCATGCAGCAGCTACTATCATAATGATATTTGGTATGACCAGGGCATGGGAATCAAACTCATGATTTCCTGCAGCAGAATGGATCACTCTGTAAGGACACTTAATAAATCATTTAGATATGGTACAGGCGTACAGGCCATGACAGTGTGAAAACGATAAGATATGCATGATCTATCTATTGAAATTGTTTGGATTTCAAAAAAATGTAACTAAACTATATGTGTGAAAGGATAAAACATGCCTGACATATATTAAATTGCCTTCCAACATCTATTTTTTCAGTCGGATGCGAGTCTGGCAGTTGTAATAATGCTGGGACTTGTCTAGAAAATATTGACGGTCCGTCTGGCTTCCGCTGCATTTGTTCCCCTGGCTTTTTCGGAGAGAGATGCGCATTGCGTAAGCAATCTCCTTGTGTCAATAAATATCGCCCTTTGTGGATAACAGAAAATAGTTACGTGCAACTAAATGTTAGAAAGCATTTTTACTGTTGCAACAATTGATACCAACAGATATGCTTCGTTTAACACAATTTGTCCAATAATATTGTGTCTTCCTAAATAATTTAGATTTATTTATTTATTTATTTATTTATTCATTTATTTATTACTGCAAATTTAACAGTATGCCATTATCGTTTGAGATGTCCTGTGTATATAGACACTATTGACAACATCTAGTTTAAATGCTTTTTATTCTGAAGACTAAGAAAAAAAGGATGAGCAAAAATACACAAAAAGTGGAAATTGAAACATTTTAAGGTAGATCAGTCGTTTCATGTTCCAACGTTCGAATTTTTTTTTTAATTTTTTTGTTGTTTGAAGAGACACCCAAGTACATTAAAAATTTGCAAAAAAAAAAGGGGGGCACCGACCAAATAAGAGAACTAGCCCCAAATATGATACACCCTGCATATCGCACTAGTCCCCATTCAAATCAATGGGAAAATGGGTGTTTTTTCACTAAAGCATTATTTTTTATGACTTTCTGACGTTCGAATTTAAAAAAAAAAAATTTGCGTAAAGAGGCCTCCAAGTACATTTAAATTTTACCAAAAAAATTTGGGGTAACCGACCAAATAAGAGAACTACACCATGTTGAAGTGCATTACACCCTGCGTGACGCACTAGTCCCCATTCAAATCAATGGGAAAATGGGTGTTTTTCACGAAATCGTTATTTTTTATGATTTTTTTTTTTTTTTTTTGTGTGTGTGTGTGTGTGTGTGTAGAGAGACATCTAAGTACATTTAAAACTTTCATTATGTTTAACAGCTGAAGTGAGTATACTCAGCTTTTTTCAGATTTTTCATACTGATGAGGTGTAGGCCTAAGCCATTTACTTTACAAAAAATTATTGTAGAGTAATAAGGGAAATACTCATGTATATGAAAATAGTTTATGGTCGTTGTTTTATATTAATGAATATAACATGAACGTGACATCGTAAACACTGCGTTGTCAAGTAAAATGAAGCGTCTGATACAAAGTATCAAATGCGGCATTCACGCGCTTGCTTGCGGTGCGTTCAGTACACTTTGCTTACACTGACAAGTCAAGGTCAGAAGTGCACAATCTTTCTGTAGGCTATAATATAATGCAGTTTTAATTTTGATTAGTGAATTTTCTTCAAGCTGTATGGCCATTTTCTGAACATTTGTATAAGCTACGAAATATTTCTCAGTCAAAATTTCTCCAAATGAATGGCGTTACGACGCACTTCCGGTTTTCGTCAAAATTTAAGCTACGGTATGCAGCACATTCAAGGCGTTCTACCTCAAAATTTACGCAGCCGCTTTGATTGGAATTTACAACACTTATTCTTTACATGATATAGCACCTACGTGCATAATTTGTGAGCTTTAGCTGTCATACATTTTCTAGTGGCAATTCAAATTGGAAAAGGAGCTACAGTATTCCGACGGTTACGTACCTATAGCCTACTCCCCCGCACCGATACTCCCCCGCACCGATACTCCCCCACTTCTTTACATCCCCGCACCGATACTCCCCCGCTTCTTTACATCCCCGCACCGATGCTCCCCCGCACTGATACTCCCGCGTACCGATACTCCGCAAAAACACTACTCCCCCAAGGCATAGATTCCCTTGGCTTTGTAAACCCCATTCGTAATTTACAACACTTTCTATGCTTTTTTTTTTCAAGATGCATCACCCTCTTGGGACACAGAATTGACTAATTTTATTCGAAATATATTGGGAAAAATAAAGAACGTTACACGAAGTCAATCTCAGACTTTGTGTGCAGCTTGACAGTACGTAGGTCTACAGCTCTTCCTTGTGATTTTTGAGAAATGTTTTTGCAAAATTAATTTCGTTCTCCTACTGTACTCAGTAGTTACTGTAGGCTTTATATATTGTACGGTCTTTTATTTATTTATTTATTTATTTATTTATTTATTTATTTATTTATTTTTTATTAACTTAAGGCAAAGTTAGTTTTAATCTAAGATAACGCAGCTATGTCTTTTTTTCAGGCAACGATGAATTCGTAAAATTATTAAGTAATAAAAAAGAAGTGCTAAAGCGCTTCTTTTTCCGTCTTTTTCCTCCAACCTTCTTTTCTGCTCTTTAAGCTTCTTTCCCTTGTCTTTTGAATCTGAATTAGATTAGAATCTGAATTGAGCAAAATTCAAAAATTTTGAAAATTGTTGCACAACGAAATTGTCGAGACACGAGCATGCATCGTGAGCGCGCCTTTTATACTCGCAGTCCCGTCTTGTTTTCGATTTTGTTCGTTATAGATGTGAGGGCGTGCGCCGTACTCAACACGCAAAGGGCTCTTTCTCCTTTCTTGCGGCGTGCATCTTAGACCAGGCAAGTGTCACTTGCAAACCAATCGCAAACTCCTTAGAAAAGGAGCAAATTACGCTTGCGGCCTCGCTGTCCGCAGATTATTCGTAGAATCTATTGGAAATGTTCAATATCTTCCGTACGTGCTTACATACGTGCGAACTCGAAATTTCGCATAAAGGACTTGCGTAGTACATGAGATTCTCCGCAAAATTTGGACTTAAACGGGTCGTAGATTTTGATCCACTTACCTAGACTGACCCTAACCTGTATAATTAAATGGAGGGTTGACTCTGTTACTCCATCCTCAGTTTCGTCAAAATTGCATAGGGGGAGTAATGATGCGGGGGAGTAACGGTGCGGGGGAGTAACGGTGCGCGTATAACGGCAATTTTACAGGGGGTTTGTCGATGCGGGGATCTGTCGGTGTGGGGTCGTATCGATGTGCATAATGCAAAAAATTACTAAGGGGGAGTATCGGTGCGGGGGAGTAACGGTGCGGGGGAGTATCGGTGCGGGGGAGTAACGGTGCGGGGGAGTATCGGCATGACCCCATTCCGACGATTTCTTGAAGGGCAAGTGCTACAGTTGTCGTATGGAATCATAGTCGACAAACGTTGTCGAAAATCTGTATCGATCATACAGAGTTAAATACAAGTTGATAATGTGTGTTTATCTTATAGATAATTGTTTTATTTCCCCAAATTGATAAAACAGACTGCAGTGTCGTTAGAGACGATTGACGGTGCGCTGAAATTACGCAAATCGTCAAAGTACGTAACGACCGATCTACCTTAACTGAAAGAGAATACCTACATTCTAGCACTTTATAAACCTTGTAATATCTCAATTCAGGTACGTGCATCTCTAACTTCTGCTGGCATGGTGCAACGTGTGTAGCTCATACTACAAATATGAAATGGAAGTGCTTTTGCCCCCTGGGTTATCAAGGAGGATGGTGCCAAAAAGGTACGCCGTGCCTTTCTAATAGTGGACACAGTGTCTATCTCAGTATTGACAGATAACAGCTAACAGCTCGAAGTTGAAAAGCATGCAGCAAAGTGATTAAGGGCGCATTCCCATAGATTTTAGATCGATCTAGTGGGGAGTCTCACTAGATTACTGTCAGATAATCCGGCTTAAAAGTCCGTCCCGCCTACTACAAGCTGTAAAGGGATAATTAACTTTCGTGTAAAGGGGTAATTAACTCGACTGACAGCTATCTAGCGTGAACCCCCAGGGAGTTTGGTCGATCTAGTTGGATCGATCTAATTTCTGGGAATGGGGTTTAAGTGATTAGATGGACCTTTTATAATGAAGACATTTGATGATGCCCGTTAAGGTGGTTAATTTTTTTTTTTTTTTTTTTTTTTTTTTTTTTTGTATTCTGTCGTGGACCAGTACCAATGTATATCATTTTATTTATTTTTCCCGCTCTGTTATGAAAAAATTCAGGGATCATGTTTTCCCGCCCGCCTGTGATAATTTCTGTTACCTCTTCGTAGACTATTAGGGTTGGGAAGATGGAACTGTCGCAATGGAGAAATCTGTCATCAAAGATGTGCATGGGCATTTCGGATCTTTCACTTAACAGATTGGGCTGCTACTCTATGAATATCCACATTTAAAACTTCCTCGCTTTAATGGTCTAGCGGGAGTTAGTAAAAAATACAGCGTGAAAATTAAGATTGAACCTTCCCCCATTGTAACGCATTCTACAATTTTCTTCTTGGCCATCGGAATGAGAGTTGAAACTTAAGGAAACGATAGTCCTATCATCAGGAATATGCGTGGGGGCTTTGGAATTTAAGTTTGCCTATTTATATGACAGTCCCCTGGCGTGGATAATTATAATTTCCTGAATTGTAAATTGGGCTATTTTCCTAAGACCTATAATGAAGAAGTTGAAACTTTTGGGACTGAATGCGCCAGATAATTTGCTTCATGTCTGCAGAAATTGATAGCCAATTCACGAGGATATTTTGTGAGTGAGAAAAAATAATAAAACAAATGGGTTAGTTAAAGCCTCGGTCACAACCGGACGCACGTATTTTAGGATTGTACGTCCTCTACGAATTTTGGGTGCAGCGGAGGTCGTGTAGTTCGCAGAGGTTAACGAAATGTTTCAGTGGAAAGGTGCAAGTCTGCCATTTGAGACGCAGGGGCCACGCAAGATGTCCTTTTAAGAGGGACGCTATTTGCAGGGCGCGATGACCGTGGAAATTGTATTTATTCATTGAGTCTGTCTTGCGGCCTGCGTACGTGGCACGCACTCACTACATGTACTTCCGCAGAGAATGCAACGCACGACCAAAGTAGTTCCCGTTTGCATCAGTTTTGCATCACACTTGCCTCACACCGTCACACGTTTCGATGACGTAGTGGCGGCGTACGTCTATTTTGCCTCCTTTTCTCCCCTTCTTTCTTCTTCCTCATCTTTTCTTTTCTGCTCTCAAATTTTCTTTCTTTTGCCTTATGAAGGCATATAAAAAGCTGAATTGAGCAAACTTTGAAATTCCTGAAAGTTATTGTACACGTTGCACAATCGACTTTCATTGTCGAGGCAAGAGCTTGCGTCGTGAGCACACCTTTTATACTTCAGCGTGCGCCGTACTCAACACGCAAAAGGCACTTGCTCTTTCATTGTTTGCGACGTGTGTCTTGGACCACGCACGTCTCTCTTGCGAACTCCTTGTGAACTCCTTGCGAGGCGCGCTTGTCACGCTTGCGTCCTAGCTGTTCGCAGGTTATTCGTAAAATATTTTGGACATGTTCAATATTCTCCGTACGTGCTTACGGGGTGTCTGCGAACTCGAAAATTCGTAAGAAGGACTTGCATGGAACGTGAGATGCTGCGGCAAATTTGGACGCGAACAGCCCATAACAGCCCGTACTGTCATGGCCTGTACGCCCGTACTAAAAGAGTCAAAGCAAAGTATCGACACTCTAGCTAACCGTCATATATTATCTTAATGGCTTAAGATATTTTTGTTAAGGTGAACGTCAAATATATTTCTTTTCTTTCAGCAGTGACGGGATAAAACCGAGAATATGCAAGAGGGAATAGACCTTTGGACATTCATTGAAAATTATTTCTGAATTAAGTAACTGAATTGAAAATATTTTGGACATTGCATTTTATTCTTTTTATTGCTCTGCAATTTCTACATCCCATTTGTTTTACCATTTATGATTCTAAGCATAGAACCCTTAATTGTCGTTTTTAGTAAAAGTGCGGACAGATATGGACATTGAAAACACGCTATGGTCAATGGATTATTTTTCATGTTTTTAATATTTCAATAACAAATGCCACATTGCATTGCATTCTTTGTGTGGTACAGCTACAGTTGTAAACAAACCCTTTGCACTGCGACCTTATGTGATTTGGGGGCTGAAAATCATTGACCCTGTCTCGATATGGCAAAGAACCATTTAAAAACTCACCATACAGATGGTGATCGATCCAGATCAGAATGAACATTTATGTAAGTCTATGCCTGTCCTTTCCTTAATATTTCCATCAAAATTCGTTTCTTATAACAAAACTCTGTGAAGTACGCACCAACTAGTTCACAATACCTGCCAATTTTGGTATACTGTAGCTGTTTTGCTTTACCATGTCAATATTTGGGACAAGGGTGACACCAAGCTTGCTGAAAACTGGGCAGCCACAAGCCTGAGTAACTCTTTCGATTTTTATAAAAATAAAAACCTTGTGCGTTGAATTAATCCTTGAAGTTTTATGCCTGTCGGCATAACCCAACACAATTAATCTCCGCTCCTTAATTCTCGTAAGTGTTTTTCCAATTGCGTTGGAAGCTTATATTAGGTTCGTTCCGGAAAACGTTTCTTCATATCAATATCCAACGGATAACAAAATTACAACACAGATTGTTAATAAGATAACGGAAGTTAGCTATTACGGAAAAGTTCATTTTGTTTCGAAGCCAGTATCTTGTGATGAACGTCAGCGTCTCGAATCTCCTGAAGAGTTCCCAAAACGGATGGTATATATTTCACCGGAAGTTTCTGTTTTAGTTCCAAAATTTCCGTTTTCCTCACGGGAGTCGCGCACAGAAGAAAGTGGCCCAAAACATCCATTAGTCGACACGTTGTGTCTAGTATGTCTTCAACAGTTTCGTGCAGCCATGAGATTTTGACCTCCAGTGAAAGGTCAAAGGTCACATTTGGCTGAGTGTCATGATCCTTACTCAGCCAAACGGCGGCCATGTTGTCCAGTCTCTGTAATTGATATATAAATACTCAGGTAAAAGTATGTCACTTGAAATGAACAAAATATCGTCAAGAGATGTAGATGCTGTAATGTTCAATGTTACAAAAGGGTAGGCCTGAGAGGGAAGAATGACGCCGTTTGATCGACATTCAGATACAATGTGTTACCCATTAGGAAAACAATGGCCAAAGCGCTGAAAAAATAATTGCCAGGTCTCTGCTCAAAAATTGATTTGAGTCGACCCTTAATGAATGAAATACTTTAACATTGTTTTCATGGACATATTATTCACTATGTGACATATTTCTTTTCTTTTAACCTCTTACATGAAAACCAACGTCACAATTTTATTCAGTTGCGACGGTGCCATACCATGTATCTCACCTACAGCAATCAGTGCACTTGTAGTAAGTTTGATTAAATTTCTTTATCATTTGAATTAGGTGACTAAGCCGGATTATATTGTAAACCAAATTGATGGTCAAATATTTGTGCAGAAATTTGCTTTTCCGCTTTCATTTTCAATAATAAATCAATATTTATTTTTTGTTTCAATTATCAAAGCTCGACCACAGGGCGACCACCAGAAGCACCATAGAAAAGCGTCGCATAAATATACATTGTTTTTAATAATTTTCCTCCTTTTTCCTCCTATTTCTTTTCCCTATAATAGTAATTTTTAACAATAATTTGACCATGATGTCACAGCATTCTACTTATCACGTCAACGCCATATCTCAACGTTTGTGACGTACTGGTACATTTCGAATTGGCGGAAATCCCTCATGATGTCTTACAGTTGCCATTTTTTACTCAAGATGCCAAAAAGATAACACACAGCAGCACAAACTTACCTTTTTTATTCTGTTCAACAAGTTGACGATTTCAATTTCGTTGTCATTGGAAAGACACGCCGTGGCCAGACCGTGAGTACATTGCAATGCCTCTTTCATGCACCCCAACTTGGCAGTCAGTTCACACCAAACTTCAGTTATTATTTTCAGTTTGTGATATCTATTAACGGTAGGGAAAAAAGAAATGTAAGGATCTGGTATTGCATTACATTGTCATAAATCTTATCCATAGGGTTTATAGTACAAAAAATACAACATGTAATAACTGTAGTTTACTAAGTTTAACAACGTTTTATAAAGGTACATGTATGAGATGCAATGTTACCAACGCTATTTAAAGTTTTTGACGTTGATTTTTGAAAGAAACATGCACTAATGTCCGATATTGATTAAAATAGGAAAGCTTTATCTAACATAAATTGAAACTATAGTTAAGGCTGTAGCTGTATATTGCACTTCAACACAGGGAGAAGAACCATGTAACCATCACCTCGTTCTAAACGCCAGCGTTATTTTTCCTTTCTCCTCTCTCTCTATCATCTTCTGCATGGGTCTGAGGTAACCTTCCTGAAGTTGGGTGGCTACGGCTCTTAATAGAATGACATTCCTGGTTAGATTCTCGGACACCGTTTGCTCGGCCATCGCGGTGTACGCTGTTTGTTGCTCTTTTCGTTTCGGTGTACGACAGGATATTTAGAGTCTGTGGCTAAGTGATTTGTTCATCTATTACTGTGTGTGCTTTCGATTCCAACTGAAACTTATTTCTTCTTGGAGCTAGGACTTGTCGTGTTACCATTTAGAAATAGATACGCTGTCTCTTTTTTTTTTTTTTTTTTTTTTTTTTTTGCGACTATTTTTGTCTTGAAGAGCCCGTCATCCGTTTAGTTACTTTTTAATTCTTCACACGTAGAAATGTGCAGTTGGCCGAATTATACTTTAACGTCTTAAAACGATGCTGGACTTCTCCAATCCGTCTTTCTTTTTTTCTCCCTACTACATCTAGCTGGCCTTGTGAGCTCTAGCTGGCCTTGTGAGCTCTATTTGCAGTTCAAGCTATAGGCTTGATTTTTCAGTTTGCAACTGATACTGTCTTTAGTTCGAAGTTTTTCTTGATCCGAGTCGGTGCGTTCCTTGACCTGTGGATGAAGACAAGCAGAGAAAAGAGAGATTAGATGACAATAGTACTTTGCTGTTTGATAACAAAATGTTGCCTAACAAAACGGTTTATTTCCTACAAACGTAATTTTGCGTCGTGTTGTCAGTGCGGATATAGAAGGCAGTAGTTTAGAAGAGGGGGTGTATACAATGTATATATAAATGTGTCCAACACTCGAAACGTTCGAGGCGTCTGTCCGCTGGCAATATGGTCCCAGAACTTAACTTCAAAAGTTATTTTGGTAAATGGACGATATGCAAAAGACTCCGAGCCGATCGGTTAATATAAGTACCATTCTATGACTGCTAAACAAATAGATATCACCATGTTTGATTAACAACTAATTTGGATTCTAAACCGAAACAGGAAGGACATGGCTCTTTAATGGTATAATTTTTTCTGAAATTAACACTTTATTCTTTTTCATCAAGGAAGCCTACACTCTCTCCAACACTTTAGATAAAAATTTCAATTCGTTCTCGAAGTACTTATTCCCAAAGTACTCATTTTTACTCAAAAACTCAGAAACTTGGAAACTCTTCACTGAAAGCTTTTGCTAAAAAAACGATTATTTTTGCGCCACTTCAGAAGGGTTTACACCCTCTCACCCCATGCAGGCCAGCTGGGTGGCTACTGCTTTTTTTCTTTTTTATTTATTTATGATTATTATTTTATTGTTTTTATTATTTTCTGGGCAAAAATCCACAGAGACGAGTGCAGAGAAGCAAATGAATATATGTGAATATCTACAAGAAATCCCTGCACGTACCCAACACACGCATACATACATGCACATGGCGGATTTAGAGGGGGACAGAGTGTCCTGAACCCCCCCCCTCCCCCTTTCAGTTTCTGAAAAATATATTACACCAATATTCCCCCTCTTAAAATTAGAATTTTGACTAGCTACATCATAGTTCTAAACCGTACCAAAGGGCACTGTTTGCTCTCCAAAGCACCAAACTTGAGCAGGCTCTGAACCCCACACAAAGGGGGCGATGGTAGGCTTCGCATCCAAGGGCTGTCCTTCCGGACCCCCTTCAAATAATCCTGAATACGCCCCTGCACATGTATGTACGCGTACTATCACGCTCGTGTTGACATTTGGACACAAATGTACACAGGCAGTGTAACATGTGTGCGCGCACGCACACGCGTCGGTAAAATATCCCAACTGAGCCGCTTTTGTTCTTTATTGCTTATATTAGGAGTTCTGCTTTCGCACAGTTTGTACTGTTTAATGGGTTTTAATTCAAATATTTATCAAAGGTCCTCTGTGATTCAAAGGCTGTCTCCACAGAAGAAAAAAGGACTAATTAAATATCTTCACTGTGCATAAAAATTCTGCCGCACAGTAAGCAAACCCATTAATATTTTTTTCTAATATTTATAAGGCATAATACGTTTTCTGTGTTACGTTTTTTATGTTTACAAATATACCAAAACAGTTCTGTAGTCACTATTTTGCATTCCTTTTACAACCCTGAAGTTAAGCTGCAATAGCCTATTTGAAGGGTGAGAAACTGAAGGGTTAAAAACTTAGGACTGACATAAATTCCCCCCATGCTCACTCAACTATGAAGTCATACGTGTAACTGTGTATACATGCAGTTATCTTTCTAACAAGTTTATGACTGATGTTTATATTATTGATTCTGTAAACATCATAATTCTGACTGAACATTCAAAGTTCATCCTCTAAACTGCAAGTCCCAATTAATTGCAATTTTTAGTAACGGTTTAGTTACTATTTGTTTTTAGTAACGATTTAGTTACTGTTTGTTTTGCGGTAAAATACGCGGGTTCATTCAATTCGCACGGATGTTCAAGAGAAAAAAACAGAAAGAAACTGAAAACAAAATCACTTCCCCTGTGTAGCCTATATAGTGTACAGTGTTCTTTATTCAATTTACTCGTAGAAGGAACTTCAACTATTTCAACCCAGCATGTGTCAGTCGCTATCTTAATCAACCAAAACTCACAATTTTACCGGCTGCGCATGACGTCACTTGCCCCAAAAGCACAAGTAACGCTTGACGTGACAAATTTAACTCCTGCACAAACGCAAACGCGTAAGTCAATAACGACGTAAGTTCCAGTATGTAGCAAAGTAAAACCACGCTCTGAATAACTTGAGCAATCTTATCCATCACTTTTACAAGGATAAAGTTACAACGCGAGGTATAAATAAAGCTGAGTGTAACAACCGTAGCCCCTTTCACTCTGAATGTGTCATGTAACACACTGTTTACGCGTTTTTACTTGCGGTTCAGCCCAGCGGATCTACAGGCCCCAGATTTAATCTTCTTCATCTTCTTCTGATATTGTGCAAACTTAAGGGCGAATACAGAACTAGTTGATCCGCTGACTAACGGATCAAATATGGCTTGTTCAAAATTTGCCGCAAAAAATGCTCTGTACTAGACACTTAATAGATTCGCTGCGGGGATTACGCGGTAAGCTTTCAAGTTGGTCGGCAATATTTGATCTTGTCGGAGGAAAATGACTATCAAACTGCGTTCCCATAAACCTCTCGAACTAGTTGGATCGATTTAAATCTGCGGGAATTCTCGTTAAATTGCATTCAATTTAAGCCGCTTAAATGTCTGGTATGCCCCCTCGTAACTTAAAGTAAAAGGGTAAATTCGGGGAAACACTGGTCCATCATGTTGTATGTAATTGCTTTGTGAGGGGAGGGGGGGGCGTTCCAGACAATTAAGCTGATTACATTGACTGCGCCTTAGCGGGAATACCCGCTGAAATAGATCGATCCTGCTAGTGCGAAAAGGTTATGGGAACGCAGTCTATGGGATCGCTCCCTTATATTTGGTGTCGAACTGACAAAAATGAATTTAAACATTACTTTGCTCATACTAGCATAGTGAAAATGTAGGCGGTTGGTTTAAGGTTATTTCTTTTGTCTATAAAAATTTCATTGTGTGAGTATATTGCAATTTAGAAGAGCACTTTTTTCTGAGATTTTCGAGTCCGAATATCTAATCAGTGCCCAGTAGACTCTCAGGTTTATGTCACAGACAGCGACAGAGTCGTGGATCACTGCCCCCCCCCCCCCCCCACACACACACACACACACTCACACACACAACGCATGCACTTTTTTAATGTTTTTAATTACAACAGTCATAAGCTTTCTAAATGGTGTCCTCTTTATATATTTTACATACAATTATGAATTATCTTAACCTGAAAAGAAGAACAATTTGCAAGAGCTGTTTAACCCTCAAGTGACCGAGTGGGGTCATTTACGACCCCAGCCATATGATTTAATGTGCCATCTCTTTATTTTTTATTCGAATTTTCTTTCCTTGCATGAGTTTGTCAGTCTACTAATCCTACACACTTTCACAGTTTTTTGTAGGGATCAACCAATTAGTGTGGCGCATACAGCACAAACTCTTGTGGGGTCATTTATGACCCCAAAGAGAAGCATTGGTTTTTAAATATTAGTTTTTAAATTTAATTCAAATGTTTTGCCCATGCAACTGACAGGAAAATGCCACATGCATGTACTTCATGCAACCAGCCAGTGTGCCCAAAGCATAGGCACAAATAAGTGGTTTGTAAAGATTGCCCTTGAAGTGTTCCTAATAGTGCATCGCTGAATCTAATTTCAGTAGCTTTGTTGGAACTTGTTCTCATAACTGGGTCTCTCATTTTGACGGTTACAATTTTCGGGTATTTCGGAAATCAAAAGAATTCTGTCGATATCATTTTATACATATATTAACAAAGTGTTTGTGTGGATTTTGTTATATACACAGATGTGGTAGTAACATACATGTAGGTTGATTGAATGTGTTCTGAGAAGTATGCCTTCCTTACCGGCATTAGGGTATTCCCTACTCAGCAAATCAGCTAATTATTCTTATTGAAGTCAGCAGGATGCTATCTCAACATAAGTCAAAATATTTTTACTCAAAGCAATTTTGTAATGTACTTTTTTCATTTAGTGTGGCAAATAAAAAGAGAAAGGTTTCTGCAAGTGGAAATTGACAAGGACTGTCTAAATACCGGTGTAATGTTGTTCTTAAAATCTGTGCTTGGTTATTTCATGCAATAAAAGTATTATTACCAAATACTTTTTTACATTAGATCATTATAAAATACTTGTCTTAAATCCTGGGAGTAGTATAGGTGTGATAAACCCTCAACAGCCTTTTATAATAAGGATCCCTGTATAGAACACAATGGGGTCATAGATGACCCCACTTGGTCATTTCCGTCAGTAAAATAGCTTGGTCTCTTGAGGGTTAAATTAAATGCACTTAAGTGTAAAATAGTCACATGTAGGAAGTTTTGTGTTTCGTTTTGAATGTATATTTAATGTAAAGGTAGAATATACACGAAAACCAAAAGGAAGTAGTGTCTACTTTACTGCAGTTTCTCTCTATTAATTAAGAAAAAAATACACAATCTTACTGTTTCAGAAAACTGGAGTGTTTCATAATATAATAATTTTTAGCTCTTGGATCTGTGAGTACTTATGGAATATAAAACCGCCAAGATGCGGAAGATGTCGACAATGCCAGTCCACTTACTAAAAAAATAAAATAAAATAAAAACGAGAGCACTACATTTGTAATGTAAACATTCAAGAAGTAGCAATGAATAGTTTCAAAAATAAGGGTCAGATATCGCCTGATTTTAGAGTAAAAAACTCACCGGTCTTCGTAGGTCGACAGTCTTCACTAAACATGATCATGCCCTATTTTATTTACCTCGTGAGCATGCGTTACCTGTGACAAAAGGGCCATGCCGCCATTCAGAATCACAAGCGTGACACATTTTTTTGTACAAAGAAAAACAAGATTCAAATCGGGTGGTCGCCTTTTGCACACGACAGACAGATTAAATAAAAGTGAAAAGTTTTTTTGTCTCCTTTCTTCATATACTCAGCGTTCTTTCAGATGAAGTTAGTCACTGAGTTTCCTTGTTCATTTTCCACAGCTAATTAAAGTCTTACATGCGGCGTTGCATATGCTAGCTACGATTAAATTCTCTTTTTGCAGGTTATGTTCGTGATTCCACTTCTCTTTTTTCTTGCCATGCATTAATAGAAATACCATTTATTAGTAAAGTCTGATTTCTGGATTCCAGAAAGGTAATATTATATGTCCAGCGCTTTAGATAACATGAAAGTATCAAGTTAACAACAACACAGTGTACTTTTCTACTTGCGCGCTTTGGTGTGGAATTTAAAGCACCCTTAAGCATCGTATGCAAGTATGATAAGATGGCAACAAAATGAGACGATTAAGAGTTAGCGTCGGTGACTTAGGGATCATTCCTAATGATACTGTTGTTCTACAGCTCGATTCAACTTTGAGGGGACTCACGCTGAATGCAATTATTTTAGCGGATAAACACGCCTCCTCTTGTTCCCAGCGAATTTGTATAAACACTATTTTCTTCTGTTATCTACTTAACGACAGGGGGAGGAGTGTAAATCTCTTTAACAGATTGCATTCAGCGTGATTCCCCACACAGAGTTGGATCGATCTCCGTAGAACGATGGTTTCATTAGGAGTTAGCCATTATTGGTCTCATTAATATCACTGCATGTGGACGCTGCCTTACTTTACTTAAAGTCATGAGCATGAATGAGGCTCAAGTCTTTATATTTGCCCACCGATGTCATATGATATAAACCGAGCAGGAAGACGTGTTCAAGATAAGAACATCAGTCAAGTCCATAGGCTATATCTTCTTGAAGTCACATGCCAAAACACTGCATTAAATCCTCGACAACCGTCGTTACTTGCTGGTCTAGGACCCGAATGTCATCTAAACGGAGGTGACTCTAATCTTTGCTTGGAAAATACACCATTTTTTTTATTTTTATGTTTATTTTTATTTATTTATTTATTTATTTATTGCAAAATAAATAAGAAAGGCGAGATTAAGGAATAAATCCATATGTGTTAACGTGTGTAGCACGTTGTAAACACTCTGTCGTTTCTGTCATTCCCCCTTTGACAAAAGAAGTTACTACGCTGCTACAAAAATTACTAGTGCGTAAATACTTTCCAACTGAAGTTATTCTAGATATGCATAAAATAAACATTGATTAACCTACTGTAGGTAATGTTGAATAAACCCAAAGACAGCAACCTCCGCTAACAGTGTGATTCAGATTCTGATTTCCTCTATGAAAGTCACAGAACAAGAACCAAAGATGGCCAGTAGGCCTACTATCTATATCTGCTAGCCGCTCAGCTTGTCAAATAAGATACATGCAAGGTTATTCTATGGGCACATTCAGATTCAGACATCGTACCAGCTGGGTCGGTCCAACTTCGAGGGGGATTCTCGCTAAGTGCAATCAGTGGGATCAGCTTAATTGTCTGGAACGCCAACTCGATCAGCTAGGGGGTAATTAAGTCGAGCGCAACCAGCTCGTGCGATGACTGAATCTGAATGCAGTGTATGTGATGATGCTGAGTCGAGTCTTCTATAATGTTTGCCACTGTTACCGGTCTATTACTGTTACAACATTTTCGCTATAATAACGATAAATGCATCCATATATATTAGCACAGTACACCGTTAATGCTCAAAGAAAAATGTACCATGTATATGAAAAGCAATAGGTTTATATCCTGATACACAGACAGATCAATCAACGTATGCCTTTTCTTCATGGTCCCATTTCAATCCTGAAACGACCTCACCTGCATGAGTTGTCATTCCAGGCTGGCAACCTTCAAGTCAACTTTAGTTGCCAGTATAATCTCTGTTTTCTGCATTAAATTTAAACGTACTGGCTCTTATATTAATGAGCGATATAGAGTGTTTGACTGTTAAGCACGTGCGCTTCGCATTTTACATATTTAATTGACTTCGCTGGTTTCCGAATTTTGCTGTCGATTTAAGCTCATGCGCATAGATTTAACTAAGTGTCTTTCTTTAGAAGCAATAATTAAATAAAATTGTGCATTCGTCTGGGTTGCCATTTAAAAAACCGAGAACTGACATGCTTTGAGAGAGAGAGAGAGAGAGAGAGAGAGAAAGAGACTAACGACGTTTCAATCCAAGCACAATAGTACCAACTGAACTCTACTTACGTCTCATTCTCACAAACAGTATAGTCTCCACAGTTTACATAACCTAAGACTTAAAGTAAAGTGCACATCGTGACCAAATAAAGTCAAAGGAATCAAATCAGAATTTACCAGACAAAATAATCCCCAAATGGTATTAACGTAAGACTTTAGTTTAATCTACACCGCACATGTAATTTTAAGTGCATGACGTAATATTATCGTGCGTTGATAATGCTTTTCCTAGCAAACCTCCCCCCTCATGTTTTTTATCCCCCTTC